>NC_089837.1:504369906-504669906 GCF_035609145.1 Eleutherodactylus coqui | reverse complement strand
AGGAAATGGAATTGAAAGGATGTTTATGAACAGTAATTTAAAAGTTGTCCATATATAAACAATGGGAATTGAAAATGTGTGCTTTTTGCTGCACAAGACGATTAGGATGTAATAGTTGGTTTCGTGACTTTGTGTGCGTTAGTGTGAAGGGACCCAAGTGTGTGTATATATATATATATGAGATGTGTACTGTGGGAGCTCTTGATCTGAAGTATGAACGATATGCTTAAACAATTAGCCAAACTCCAAGGGGTGGAGCTAGATAATGTAAGGAAAAGGAGGGAAGAGCAACAGATATGTATCCATTTTGTATCTATCCTCTATATTGTATACATCGGTCTGTCATATTTTTGACATTTTCCTTCATGAGAACTTTGCAGATGACCACGTTTTTTTGTCTAAGAATGAATAACTGTATATTTGCAAAGATGGGTGGAAATACAGTCTTGTATAGAGCCCTGACTAGAGAGGGTTAATAGTTTCCTTGCTTCTCAGGCACTCAGAGATGTGGACAAGAAAACACTAATTAATTTCAGGATTGGATTGTGGCTATTCTTCTTTATTATGATTTTTGGCTGCCTACGACCAGCATTAAATCATCCACGCTCGTCTGAATGAGGCCTTAATGTCATGGAATGCATGGATACTCTGCACTGAGAACAAATTAAAAATCTCTCAGCTAGCAGATTCACTAAGTGTGAGACCGCCCCGCCATCACCCTGCCATCACAATCACAATAGTGCTAAATACAGCTTCATTCCTTCCGCTGAATTGGGAAGAGTGGGAGGGAAGGTAAGGGTGGTAAGATCAGATATTAACCCCTTAATGCCACAGGGCATATGCTTACGTCCTGGCTGTGAGGCACTTAACACAACAGGATGTAAACTTACTCCCTGTAGATTGCGCTGGTTCAGGAGCTGAGCCTGTGCCATCCCACCACGGGAGCTGGCTGTTACGAATAGCCAGCTTCCCACTGCACATGAAGACAGCGATGCCCGCTGTTAACCCTCCCCCCATATGCCGCATCATTGGACACTAGTGGTATAATCGCAGAGGGCTGATGGGTTGCCATGGCAACAGCACACTAGATACTAGCATCCCTGCTTGCCATTGCCTATGATCGCTATTACAAGCAATAAGGCATTGCAGAACAGAAATCCTGCAATGCCTTATCATAGCGATCATAGCTGCTATGGTTCAGGTCCACTACAGGGACATAGAGTGTTAAAAAAAACATGTAAAAGAAACAAAAAAACTAAACTTTTTTGCTCATTTTCCCTGGTTGTAAAAAAAAATTAACATTGAAGAAAAACCCCACATATTTGGTATTATGATGTTCCTAATCACCTTTTCTATAAATTGAACACATTTTTTTATCATGGACAGCAAAATGCTTATTTTGTTTGTTTTACCTCACAAAAAAACACAATAAATGTGATCAAAAAGCCGTATGTAACCTAAAATGGTACAATTAAAAACTTCAGCTGGTCACGCAAAAAACAAGCCTACAAGGAGCTCAGTTTGAAAAATAATATATACATAGATTTTTTTTTTTATAGTGCAAAAGTGGAAAAACTCACGGCGCCCCCCAGAGACCCCATACTTACCAGCGGAAGATAGCGTGCAGACGCTTCCCCGCCCACCGCCGCCGCATCATGTGACACGCCCACCGCGTCACATGACGCAGCCGGCCGTGTCACGTGACGCGGCGGCGGTAGGCGGGAAAGCGTTTTCACGGTATCTTCCGCTGTGTTACAGCCGGAGATAGCGTGAGCGGACGGCTTCAATTAACTGCAATGGAAGCCGTCAGCGCGTACACCCGCAGCAAAAAGAGCGTGCCGCTGGTGAGGACGGGAGATTTCACGGTGCGGAATTCCGCAGTGGCATTCCGCACCGTGAGCCCATAGCTATTAGGTTCAATAGAACCTAATAGCAGCGGGCAACGCAGCGGATTTTCGCTGCGAATTACGCAGCGTAAATACGTTCGTGGGAAGGAGGCCTTAGTGTTTCCTCTACACCTCCTGTTTAACAGGAAGCGGCTCAAGAGAAACCATAAGATTGAAAGAATTCCATAGGCCAGACATGAAGACGCCCAACTGTAAACCATCTCCCCCTCCCTACAACCCTCGTGTCTTGACCCGACAACCCCCTCCCCCCCACTCCATCCCGTTTATGTTTCGGCAGTCATATCTCAATAACACTTTTGAATTGGTAAAATGAAGTAGTTTACTCTTACAAACTATCAGCTGTGAATGACTTTCTATCAGGAGTCTAATTTTCGTGACGCATTCTATATCCGATGTTTATTGAATAATGACTGGATTGTTTATAGATGTTTCAATGTATATTTTTACTCTACCCAAAATCTAATAAAATTCATGAGAAACAAAAGTGGGAAAACCTAAAAAAATTATAATATTTTTGTATCATCATAATTGTACCAACCTGCAGAAAAAATGTATTGTGTCATTTATGTTGCTTGATTAACGCAGTAAAAAATGTTTTTGAAACAATGGCAGAAATGAAGTGTTTTCTCAAAATTGGTACTAATAAAAAACTATAGCTGGCATCACAAAAAACAAGCCCTCATGGGGCCATATCGATGGGCAAATAAAGTTACGGCTTATGAAAAGTGGAGATAAAAATCCCCCAAACATCCTTGCGTCCTCATGGCCAAAATAGACCATATCTGTAAGCGGTTAAGCGTATGATTGTCTAGAATTAATTGAATTGAAACTAGGGGGCTTGGAAACGTGTTTAAACTCCTATTCCTAATGCAGAAATCGACCGTCTCCCTGCGCATAAGATTCTACCACAACTCCTGGTCAGCATCACTGCAGATGTGCTCCCGGCCTTACAAGCAGCTATCCACTTCTCCCCCGCCGGTGCTGTTACCTTGGGCTCTGAGGTGGATGAACAGTTGATTTTCTTGCTATAAGGGCGTATGGCCTATATAGGATCTTGTGGGCACACATGAGGATCTGTCAGGGGACTGTACAATAATAGCGGAAATATCTACAATAGCATCTGCTGTTATTCTATTCTATTTCCAGGTTGCCTTAATCTCATGGGTAATAGGAGTGACAAGCCTTAAAGGAAGCTATTGTAGCGCCTATGGAGGTTGTGCTCCACTTACAGACCTGTGAATGTGGCCTCTTAATGGATTATGGAACATTCTTGAAATAAGATAAAATTCATTTTACATGTTTTGCAAGAGTATAGATCCTTCCAGAAGAATAGGAGCCCAAATGAATTGGGTGATGAACATCTTGAGTAATACAATTGTAGCTCTGCCTCCAGGTATCTACATTGTGTGCGGAGATAAGGCTTACAAATGGCTTGCATTGCATAAAACAGGATTCTGTACTCTTGCCCGCTCACACCTGCCACATTTATGCTTCCACATGATGGTTTCTCATACATGAACCTCCCTAAGCACACTCCCTTTAAGAGGGCAGCGGATAATAGACCAAGGCCAAATGGCAAACCCCATGTGATATCTATGGGTGCAGCAAATAAAGTGTTCAGTATATTTCTCATTTCTCTTATGCTAATGCGAATATATGATAAACTAGTGGAAGCTACAAACTAGCTTGATGACCAGATCTGGAACTAGTAAATCAGACTAATCAAACACAGGCCCAAATAATAACTGTCCTTAACCAGCACACAATTGTCTTAGACTACATCATGGGCGCTCCGGGTGGGATGTGTCAGCTAATAGGACAGACCTGCTGCCATTATATAGATCCAGGGGGATATATGCAGGTAAGAGCGAGTGTTCAAGTGATCTCAGAAAGGAGAGACAAACTGTTGGAGGAACAAAGTGATAACCAGGATCAGGGGCGTAACTATAGAGGGTGTAGGTGATGCGGTTGCACCCGGGCCCAGGAGCCTTAGGGGGCCCATAAAGCCTCTCTTCTCCATATAAGGAGCCCAGTACTATGAATAAAGCATTATAGTTGGGGGCCCTGTTATAGGTTTTGCATTGGGGCCCGGATGCTTCAAGTTATGCCCCTGTGCAGCATGGTTTAGGTATGGGTACAAATACAGATAGAGGGGGGGGGGGCAGCTCACCTTTTGCATCAGGGCCCCTGAGCCTTTATTTACGCTCCTGACCAGGATACATGGTGGACGGATACATTTTCTGTATTTAGTCCTGCACATTTGTTCACGCGTGCTCCCATCACATTTATTTAGCAGAATTTTATCCTTACTTCTGTTCCCTCTTCTCTATGCCTTTGCATGTTTAAGTGTCAGTCTTCACTGAAGCTCAGGCATTCTATTCATGAACTCAAAGTTGAGGATAAGCAGTGTTATAGACTTGTCTAGAAAAGGGAGGGCTGCGATGCATTTATTTATAGCAAGAAGCATAAAACTGAGTGTTGGTGGTTCGATACAGATCTCTATAGATAAACATTGCAGTTCACATTCAGACTTCACAACTAGCTATTCACCAGTTATATAATGTTACTCAATAGCAGGGACACAATTAGAAACTGATGAGCCATATGGCACTATTTTCATTTCTGTCCATAGGAACTTGGCCTGCAATCCCGAACTAGGCCATTGTAATCTGGCTGAACGCCGGAGTGTAGCGCCCAGCGAACAGCTACTAATGGCCTCTCCTGAGGGTGAGCCATCAGTGGCCCATAACTGGACAACCCTGTTGTATGAGCCGCAACACAGAAATTGGGAAACTTCTTGTCCCATCTGTCTTGGTCAATCACACGCCTCAGTACACCCCGAGCCCTGCACAAGAGGCAGCCATTGATGTAACAACTCACGTCTAACTACAGGCCGGGGTCCTAAAAGAAACTACATGGAATCCCGTTATATTACTATCGCTTGGATTCAAAGGAGGGGAAATGACCACAGTAACCACTGAGGAGCCCGAAAATACTCTGTATTGTAAATCACTAGAGCCCGCAGAACAACAAGATGTTTTATGTCAACATGATTGCATATCAGTATGTTAAATATGAGCCAATTGCTAATGCAGATTTTGAGTTTTCCTTAGATTGTTCCAGATATCATGAAGATGGACAAGTAGAACGGGTTATGCATTAATCGTATAAAAAAAAACCTCTATTCCAGGGACTATATCCAAGGAGGCTGGAGTTGATGGCGCTCACTACAATGTGTAGACTGGCTTGAAGGTAAGACAGTATTGGCACCGACTTGAAGTACGCTTTTGAAATTGCATTTGATTTTGCACCTCTGTGCCGAAGTGGAAATTTTGTAGGGTCATTGGGTAAACCAGTCTACAATGCAGAAGCCGTGTCTTTGTTGTATAAGGTTTTAGCACTTCCCACACAGGTAGTTGTCATCAAGGTCTAGGCTCACACCAATATGTAACTCCTGAGGCGCTAAAGAACCAAAGATTAGACACAGTAGCCTGACTCTACTTGACTGAGGTAATGGCTGTTAACCTGGCTGCGCCCGAAGCAGATGTGGATATCTCTCTGCTGTTTTCAATTGCAGAAATAGGCCTCAAAGGGAGACAAGGAAGACTGGCAAATGAAAGGAGAGAACAGAACCCTGATGGGGTCTGAAGGAAGGATCATCTCCTGTGCCTCCCCCACACGCTCTACTCCATGATGTCACACCTGAGCCATGAGCTAACACATTAATCCAAGGTGGTACTCTGTGGTATAGAGTCTTCTGCTTGGATTATCTCAGGGTTTAACACTGCTGCGACCCATGGTATGCGCCCATCACAATCCAGGCCAATTGGTCAAAGTACCTCCTTGCTGTTACTTCAGGGCCAGACTATCAGTTTCAGTGACTGCAGATTGACTGCATACAGCTACTAAAGGTAGGTGTTTTGGAGTTTGTGTTGGTTTGCATAGACCTCTTCTCATGTCAGCTAGAGGTGTGGATTGTAAAATTAAATTTAAAAAAATGGCAACACCCAAACCAGAAATTGTTAACTGAAGTTATTTGTAAATATGATGTACCAGAAGTCATAGAAAATAATAGTGGCACACATTTCATTAGCCCTTTAGTCTGTCAGAACAGTGCCTAATCAAAAGAGTAAAACTCCTTTTACATCAAACGATTACCCCTCAAAATTCGTCCAAACGATAGCATATAAGTAATAATTGTTGCGTGTAAACACTTCCATCGTGCACTTTTCGACTGAATGATTATTCTAAGGTGAGCTGAAAATCCATCTTTCAGCTGTAGATAGATAACAGAGACCGCACACTATATTCTCAGTTGGTTGCTGGAGATTACATTGTATTCTGTCTGTGGCCCATGCCATGAAAATGTAGCTGTGTGCAAAGTGCAGCCCACATACTGGGCTTTGTAAACAGCCTTTGAATGCACTTTTTTCACTCAAATGAAGGTAATGAATTGCTAATGGACATTAGTGTCCATTACCACTTTATGCAAAACGATCACTAAAACTGTCAATCTTTCCATTGTTTGAAAGATTGTCTTTACGTGTAAAGAGGCCTTTAGTTGAGTCCCTATGGAGTTTTGTTTAGTAGGGTCTATACTTTCCCAGCATGAAAACCTCACTTTATATGTGAGTGCTTTATATCAGGAGTTAATTTACTGATGGCAGTGTGAATTATACCTTTATAACCCCTGCAAACTGACCATACATAACCCAAGAACCAAACAACAGACCTCGGACTTCCACCAGGCGATGGAAGGCTGCCACAGATGACACTTCCACCCTGCTGTGGCCATATTTCTGGAAGCTTGTCACTCTACACATGACTGAAGCTTGAGGATCTGCACTGGTGGAAGAGGTAGATCTTCAGCCGTACTCTAATCACTTCAGAGGTTGACTAGCCTACATACGGCACAAGAACGAGGATTACCTTTATGCTATTATTATGTCTAGTACAATGTGAAAAAGAATGGATAAAAGAGATTGGATGTGTCATATGTATCATGAATGGTCACTCAGTGCCAGTGAACCCTAGGACCTTAGCGTATCATACATGTTATCAATGTGTGGGACAACATAACATGGTAGAAAATTGGGCCACAAAATAGATTCTCCTGAGTTTTAGATGACACATGTCTGGTATCCTAGATATTTGGCCATGGCCAATTAGTAAGCTTTATGTAAAGTAAGGGCCATAACTAAGCCTGCATGGCTGTAAGTGGGGGCCAGACACGACAGGGTTAACAGGGAGGGGATGTAAGGGGGTTAATAAGGAAAATAAGGAGGGGTTAAAAGCAGAAGAGGGGGAACAGGGAAGAACAGTTAAGTGACATCACAGACAGCAGACAAGAAGAACAAGAGAAGACAGAAGATCGATGAAGAGGAGCTTTTTCATACCCGATTAAATGAAGCATCTGATAGAGGAATTACATTCTGTTACAGCCGTCAGAGATGATGTCTGGCTTCAGCAAGTAGTAAGGGAAGCCTTATCGCCACCAGGGACAGCACCCGAGTCTCTGGCAGTGATGAGTGAGAGCAGAGTGGGGAGAGAGATGGGGAGAGCCCTTTCAGGACCACGGACAGCACCCGAGACACTGATGCAAGAGAGCAGGGAGAAGAGCAGTGAGGAACTCCCTATCAGGACCAAGGACAGCATCCGAGAGGCTAGTGGTGAGGGAGAGCAGAGGCAGGAGATTGCGGGCACCTTTGCAGTTGAGCCCCGACACTGTATCCAGGCTTTGACGCCATGTAGGGAGACTGTCTTCGGCCCCTCTAGGTCAGCTTTCTGCTGGTTCACCTGCCAGCGCTGAGGGTATGCCTGGGAAGAAACCCGCTAAATGGCAGGGCCCTGGGCTGCAGTCCAGAGCTCACTCATTAAAATGGGCGGGACTTAACTGGGGGCTGACACCAGAGAGGAATATTAGGTGTGGGGTGGTGCTTACCTGGAGATACACCAGTCGGGGAGTGTCCTCACCACGGTGCTACACTATCTGAGGATGATGCTGGGAATGAAAGTCTAGAGAGAGGGTCCAGGGGACGAGTCTGCAGCGTCTGGATGACAGCCTGTCAGTCCAGCAGCGCAGAGGTCGGTTCCATCTGCAGGGAGATCGATGTCAGTTCCAGGAGAGGGGGATATGTTGCAGCTGTTTCGGAATCCAGATGGGAGATGTTCCAGTGGCAGAAGAAAAGATGGTGTGTGGCAGCGTTTATGTTTGTTACGAAGCAGCACGTCTCAGTGAGAGGGTCAATATGGACAAACGGGAGGGAATAAATTGGGCATCTGCTGGTAATTCAATGAGGGTCAGTGCAAATTCAGAGTGAGCTGCAAATTCAAGAATATATGCTCGCATCGCAGTGGCACATCCCATGGTGCAGCCAGATGTTTTAAGAGAAGAAAGGGAAAAGGGCCAGCAAGTAATGAAGAAAGGGATAATGCGATGAGGCTAGCAGAAATGCTGCCTTATCTAAGTAGGTGTCTGGATGCGGTTAAAGTGGAATTGTTACTGTTTGGTTTCCGTGAAGATTTTTATATCCCCCCAGTTACATCATGTTCTTTTTTTCTACTGTGATTTGCAGTCCGCTACGATGCATCCTGAGCTTGTTTCAGAAAAATTGGGGAAGGAAGTGCCTTTAGGCCAAATGGCAAACCATTGGGAGTTATACCTAAAAAGGGCTAAATAGATTTTGGTTGATCCACCATTTGTCATACTCAAAGTGAGCGTCGGTCAATGATGGCATGGATTGTGAACTTTGTTCGGTGGTTTATACATCATTTTATGTGGTGGTAAATTGGGTTAGAAAGTATGGAAAGGGGGCTTTGTTGGCAAAAACCTATATTGAGTCGGCTTTTTGCCTTTTACCAGTGCATCCTGACAGCTGTCGTTTGTTGGGGTGCTATTGGGAAGGAAGGTATTTTGCAGACAGAAGTTTGCTGATGGGATGCACAATCTCATGCGCATACTTTGAGACATTCATTTTTGTAATAGGTGAAAAAGGAGGTGGTGGGCATTGACTCAGTTATTAATTATTCAGATGATTTTTTGTGTATGCACAAAATTACCAATGTATTCCTCGTTGTTAGCTACAGTGGAGTGGGTGGCACTTCATTTTGGGTTTGCCATTATCCCTGCGAAAGATGGATGGACTGGTGACTTGCTTGGATTTCCTGGGCATTACCATTGATTTGTAGGTCATCGAGTATAGGCTGCCAGTAACAAAATTACAGGATTTGCGACGTAAGTTACTGCGGGCTTGGCAGGTCAACATAGGTTACATTGCAAGAATTGCGGTTGCTTAATTTTGCATGTCGAGTCATGCCAATAGGTAGGGGTCTTTGCAGAAGGCTGGCGGCGGCGGCAACGTCAGGAGCACAATTACTGCATCATTTTATTCGATTGGGGAGAGAGCACAAGGAGGAATTGGAAGTTTGGTTGCCTTTTTTCGAATAGTACAACCAAAAATCAGTGATGATTTCGGGGGTAGTAGAAAATGATTGTGAGCATTTTATGGATGCAGCGGGCAGCAAGAGTTTTGGGACCTATTTTCAAGGGCAATGGTGTACAGGGAGTTGGCCGGTGGAATGGAAAGAATCATATTTGGTTAAGGATTTGGTGTTTTTGGAGCGGTTTCCAATTGTTTTCGCTGTGTCCTTGTGGGTTGAGTTTTTGAAAAATAACAAGGTGTATTTTCACTGCAATAATTTGGGTGTGGTTCAGGTTATTAACAATTTGGCGGCATCTTCTCCCCAATGGTGAATTTGCTGTGACATTTGGTATTACAGGCACTGTTATTAAACATGTGGGTGGGGGGTTGTGCATTAATCAGCCATACAAAATTCAATAGTGGATTCTCTCTCTCTCGTTTTTAGTGGGATCAATTCCGAGAGGTGGTCCTAGGTGAAGTGTGTCCGGCTTGTCTTTGGAAACTGGTCAGAAAGTAGCGGAGCACCTGATAAGTGGATAATTTTTGCACAGAGTACAAGGGGAGCATACAAAGTTGCATGGAGGGAGTGGAAACAGTGGGTCAAGTTGTTAGGTGACATAAGGACTAATAAGGATAAAGTAGGAGTGGTTTTGCAGTGGTTGGGGAATGCACATAGGTCAAGTGTATCAGTGGCTATGTTAAATCAATTTTTGGCCAGCCTGTCTTTTGGTTTTGGGATGTGATAGGCCTTAGAAGGTTTTCAAAAGATAAAAGTGGTCATGGATAAATGTAGGCCTGTGTCGTTTCAGTTATTGGAAGAAGTGGTGGTTGCATTGGAAATAATCTGTGTGGGGGGTATCGAGGTGGTCTTGTTCCATTTGGCTTTTATGTTGGCATTTTTTGAGCATTAAGGTTGGGGGGGAATTGGTTTCGCCTAGCAAGAAAAAAAAAACAGGGGACTACTAGCAGAGGATGTGAGAGTTGGGGAAGAACAACTCAAGTTTGTTTATACAAAGGTCTAAGACAGCCAGAAAAGAAAAAGGAAGAAAGGTATTGATTTGACAGGTTCAAGGGGAGTAGATGAGCCTTGTTGCATGTTGAAAGCACTATGACGAGTAACCTTTGTACTATTCTGTAACCTTTGTACTCCAACTCAATTGGTGAGTAACGGAAGTAACGTCAGACGCCAGGGAACAAGCACCAGAAGCTTAAAGCTAGCCAGGAGCAGGGGACACTGGAGCAGCACAAGAGTCGACACTGGCACTGGGAGTCCGCCAGAAATGCGAGGGAGCAGCTGGAGAATTGCGGACAGAAGGAGCGGATCCTGGAGCAGTAGGAGGAGTGAGCGAGTGGCCACCGGGAGAGAGACTGCTGGTGATGTTACCGAAGCTGCAGGGAAGCTGCCAACAGAGCCGATAAGTATTCTGTGTGTGTGCCTGTGGGTCTAAGTGTGTGTCTGTGACTAAGTGAGGCGGTATTAGAGTGTGAGTGTGTAAGTGTCCGTGGGCAAGGAGTAAGTGAAGCAGGATAAGGGGATTGAGAGAGAGTGCAAGCGTTAGTTAAATAAAAACAAGGATGCGAGCAGTTGCCCACGGGCGGTGGTGTGTGAGCAGTTGCGCACGGGCAGCGGCGTGTGAGCGGTTGCACACAGGCGGCGAGGTGTGAGCAGTATGGAGTGTGAGAAAGTCTATCTTCACTACTTCCACAAGTAAATTGTAGATTAGGGCGAGGACCTCCAGGGTAGTTTTCTCGGAAAATGTGTATAAATATCTATGCTCCTTCAGATCTATTCCATTTTATCCTGACGAAGAGCCCGGGAGGTTCGGAAGCTCGCTGTAACATCATGTATTACTGTTAGCCATTAAAAGGTATCATATCTACAAGATTATGTGGTTTCTCTTGCTGGGAACAATCACATTCCACTTTTCAAAATTATCTAGAAAAGAAAAGGGGGCAGGGTTTGAGTGTAATGAAGTTTTTAAACAGATATAAGGATTGCAAGTTTTTAAAAAAGACAGAAAGTTTGTTGCACTCTCATTCCAGAATCTGGGTGACTCCAAACTCAGCCCCCCACCTGAAACTCTCTTTTGCCCCCTGTGATATTATTTACCCCTCACCCAGCTCCCGTTCAGTGTACTATTTTTTAGCATCATAACATGTTTTCTATTGGTCACATATTAGCAAATGAAATGTTCTGGAGCTGCACAAGTGGAAGGATTTGGTCCATTTAGAAATGTTGCTCAGGAAAACCGAGAAAGTCCAGCGTTGGGTTAAAAGCTTTCAGTCGTTATTAGATGATCCAGACAGACAGACACGGAGGAACAAAGGACATGTGCCGTTGTATATGTTTCAGGCAAACATGTTGCCCTTAATCATAGACACCAAAGCACATGTGAGTAACGCATATATCACAATAGATAGCCAATGGGGTGCTTAGAACGAGAACACATGACCCCAGGGGCAACATATAATTACAAGGAAACAAAGTAAAAATAACTAATAATGCAACAGAAAGTCCCACTGGCGGTTCATAGCAAAATATGCATCCAAAATGCCCCTTTAGCAAATAGCTTGCTATGATGATCTCCACCCCATAATGGGCGGTTAACTCTTTCAATGCCGCCGTCTTGTAGACAGAAAAAATATCCTTTATGAACTAAAAAGAAATGGGATGCAGCACCCGGGTACATTCGTTCTTCCAGCGTGTTCATTATCAGATCTATGTCTCATTATCCTAGTTTTCAGTTTTGCACATGTTGCACTCCACCAATAAAAATGGAGCCTTTGCTGTAGGGAACCCTAATCTGCTTCCCTAGAAGTAGTCTCTGTTAGGATGCAGCTGACACTAACTGATCAGGGTTACCATAACTTGATACTGGAGGAGACAGAGTCGTGGTCATATGACAGAGCCGAGGACAGCAGGTGGAAATCTTACATAACAGTGAAATCAGGTGGCAGGTCAGAGCAAGCAGCAAAGTAAGGGCTCATGCCCACGGGCGTATGTGTAATGTACTGCGGGTCTCCGCACAGCATTTTAGCCACTTCGCAGACATACGCTCCACCAGCAGAGAGCCAGCAATGACTGCGTACGGCTGTGTGTTTCAGAGTGGGACGTGTATGAAAACACTGTCCATTTATTGCATATGGAGAACATATCGTACACAACCTATACAAGTGGATAGGGCTCACGCTGCGTATATATGCAGAGATATAGAGCATGCTGTCATTTATTTCTCTTGTGTATCGATACGCAGTGTCCACCGCCGGGGTGCATGGATCAATCTAAGTCCATTTACTTTCATTGCCTCCATTCACCAAGTATCATGCATGCATCAAATGCCTAATACATGGTGAGAACGCGGTTGTGGACATGAGCCCCAAGTGTGGTAAAGAATAAGCCAAAGTCAGGACTGGAAAGGAGAGTGAAGCAAGCGTCATGTGTGACACAAGTTCAGGATGACACGGCCATGATAGATGGTGTTGGCATATGTTTTATAATATATATATAAACTTTACCAAACAAACTGGTAATCAACCCCTTAGTGATCAGGCCAAGTGACCAGGTCACTTTAACATAGATTGACTCCATAAAATTTTTGCATATCCAAGTGATTCTGACATTGTTTTTTCGTCACATATTGTACTTCATTTAGATCGTAAAAATAGTCAGATAGAAATTGTGTAAATATATTAAAAGTGCCAAAATTGGGAAAAATTTAACATTTTTTACATTTTTTCACATTTTCAACAGCAATATCTCAAATATGTGCAAACATACAGTACACATTGTTGATGAGATATATATTTCCATCTGTTTACTTTATTCTGGATGCACATTGGAAAAAAAACAGTTTTTTTAACCATTTAGGAGAAGTACAAATTTAACATTAATTATTAACATTTTGAGGAACATTTTGTTTACTTACACAAGCCAAGATTGCAAAGGCTCATAGGTGTCAGGATGATAGATACCCCAGTTTTAAAACTACACCCCTTAATGTATTCACTGAGGAGTGTCAGGAGTATTTTGACCCCACTGTTTCTTTTTATGAGTTAATGCAATTTAGAGGAGAAAAAAATAGAATTTTATATTCTTGCAAATATGCCATTTTAAAGACAGGATTTTTTTCTATAATGCACATAAACACGAGGATTTGCACCCTAAAATAGATATCCCCATTTGTCCTTTGTTCAGAAACAGACTAATGTGGCCCTAATCTTATGTCTGTGTAAACAAAGGGGCCAAAACTGAAAGGTGTTTTAGGCCCCATAGCACACCTGTAGAGCCCTTGAGCGGCCAAAACTATGGAGAACCCCCACCAATAACCCCATTTTGAAAACTAGACCCCTTACCATTTCATCTAGGGGTGTACTGTGTGTTGTGACACCACAATTTTTCAATGAATCCAAGCAAAGCAGAAGGAAAAGTTACTATTTTCATTTTTTTGGCAATTGAGTCATTTTAAAAACAGTTTTTTTTGTAAAGAACATATATGAATGAAGACTTTCGCCCCCAAACCCCTGTTTGTCCTATGCACAGAGACCTACCCATTGTGGCCCTAATCTTATGTCCATATGCACAATGGGGCCCAAACCAAAAGGAGCATTACAGCAGCAGTTTTAACTTTTACATGATTGCCATTATCTATTGGATAACGGCGATCACGTGACTGGAGACCATTCACCATGGTCCTCGGTCACTGGCCCAGGCTATCCGCTACCTTTAGTAGCCAGGAGCAAGGACATTTTAAATTTCCTGACCCCTCCCCAGCTTCTGCGCTTGCGTCCGCCATTTTGCAGATGGGCGCATGCACCAAGCTGAAGATGGAGAAAGGTCTGTTGATAAGGATCCCATCGAGGGATATCACCGGAGGCCTTAGGTAAGTAATTTCACCTCCCCTCAAGGTTCGGATCTGTGAGGGGCGATGAAACTTTAGCTTTTTTTACTTTTACGTGATTGCTGTTATCCATTGGATAGCGGTGATCACGTGACAAAGGTCCGCGTACTGCATAATGTGGCCCCGCATGAAATCTCCAGGCTTTCTGCTACGTTTGGTAGCCAGGATCAGGGAGATTTTAAATTACTCCGACAATCCATGGCTTTTGCGCATGCCAGGTTAAGGTCCAAGTTACATGATGAATAACGCCGATCATGTGACCGGGAATCGCATACAGTGATGTATGAAGTGTGACGTATAACGACATGTTGCCTTTAATCATAGACTTTAAGGCACATGTGAGTAATGCATATATCACAATAGACAGCCAATGGGGTGCTTGGAACAAGAAGACATGACCCCAGAGGCAAAAAACAATTACAAGGAAAGAAAGTAATAATAAATAATAATTAGAGATGAGCGAACGTACTCATCCGAGCTTGATGCTCGGGCGAATATTAGGGTGTTCGGGATGTTCGTTATTCGTAACGAACACCACACGATGTTCGGATGTTCGGGTTACTTTAACTTTCTTCCCTGAGAAATCTTTTCTATATGCGCTCAATGGGGCCGGTGGCAGCAGCGCCAACCCCATTGAGAACATATAGAAGACAAATCCTTCTTCTCTGCCACAGCTGTAACAGCTGAATTCATGAATGGGTGTGAGTGAGGGCTGGCCTCTGATTGGTCAGGCTGTGACCAATCAGAGGCATCTTATTCAGCAGGTGGGGATTTTAAATCCCCGGCTGCTGAATACTACTCACAGCTGTTCAGAGCAGTTCAGGAGAACTGCAGCCTGCCGCGCTGAACTCCGTCTTCCGGCACCAGGTGAGTATATATATATTTTTTATTTTTACACATTTCTGGATGAATTGCAGGGAAGGGCTTATATATTTAACCCCTTTCCGACAATTCATCCCGCGATCGCCGGCAGCCCATTGCATTCAGTGGAGTCGGCTGTATTGACGGCTCCATTGAATTCAATGGGCTAACATCGTTCTTCTCTGCCACAGCTGTTACAGCTGTGGCAGAGGAGAACGATCGTTATGCTGACAGTGCGGGGGGGGGGGTCTCACTCTTGCCGCTATTGTGGCTTAATAGTGGGACCTGTGAACTTGAGATGCAGCCCAACATGTAGCCCCTCGCCTGCCCTATCCGTTGCTGTGTCGTTCCCATCATTTTCTTGAATTGCCAAGATTTTCACACATGAAAACCTTAGCGAGCATCGGCGAAATACAAAAATGTTCCGGTCGCCCATTGACTTCAATGGGGTTCGTTATTCGAAACGAACACCCGAACATCGCGGGAAGTTCGTTTCGAATAACGCGAACCCGAACATTTTGGTGTTCGCTCATCTTTAATAATAATGCAATAGAAAGTTCCATTGGCGGTTTATAGCATGCGGTGCATAGGTTTGCAAAATATGCATTCAAATTACCTCTCTAACAAGACGCTTGCGGTGATGATCTCCACCCCATAATGGGCGGTTAACTCTTTCAATACCGCAGACTTGTAGAGAGGAAAAATCTCCTTTTTGAACCAAAAAGAAATGTGATGAAACGGCCGATACATTCTTCCTTCCAGTGTGTTCACTATCAGATCTGTGTCTCCTTATCCTAGTTTTTGGTTTTGCACATGTTGCACTTGGCAGGACAGACGTGATGAGATAAACCACAGAACTCGGATTACAGTTTATAGATTGAGTTATGCTGAAAGGTTTCATCGTGACACAAAGTGTTTTGTAGTGTGAACAACGGAGCAACAAATCCGTCTGTTATGGCCACATTTTACAAAGACTGAATAGAGAAGCCAGGAGGATGGATCAATCCAATGGTCAATAGTCATACTGGGGGATAATAAATGTCACAAGCTGTGGGCTTAATAGCTACAAATACAGCCTGAATCAAGAATTCTGGCAAAATCCCCATCAGCATGCAATAAAGGAAGATATTTCTGCATAATCTGACAGATAGAGGGATATTCTACACTATATGGGGGTGAATAGATCATCATGCCCCCCATGGATGTGGTTTAACTCTCAACAAGCCAGTATAATTTTTTTCAGAAGAAATTTTTGGGCCCCAAAACATCCATTGTGGGTAATTGTGATGCTGTAATCTCTCCATAACTTATTGTTCCTCCATCTGGTAAGCCAAATCAGAGGAACAATTTCGCTTGGCACTCAGCAATTCTCCCACTGGGACACTATTACACACATGAATAGGATGACAGGATGAGGCATAATATAGTGCTACCAGCAGTGGACTTGCAGTAAGTGGACGTTTCCACCAGAGACCGCATTGCATCGTCTGATATTTTCGAATCCAGAAATGAAATGTGAATTGGATCATACAAAAATGTAAATTGAAGATTAAATGAATTATTATTGAGATAACTGACCAAGGTTGGTATGGCTGCTGCACCACCGGACCATATGAACAGCAGCTCATCAATGTAACGGCCATACCAAACCAGATCTTGCTGAAATGGACAATCCTCATTGAATAGATTATGTCGCTCCCACCATGCCATGTAAATAATGGCAATAGAAGGGGAGAATTTAGCACCCATACTGCTGCCTGTCAGCCGCAAGAAGAACCTGGAATCAAAGGGAAAAAAATGATGTTTGAGCAAATATTGCACTCCAGTACCCGGGTAATATCTGAGCTCAGGGAGTATGAGCTGTAGATCTCCAAGAACCACTGCAATGCCAAGTCCATTAAACAATGGGGAATAACCGTATATAAAGAAGTAACATCAGCTGTAATCCACATGACCCCCCCCCCCCCCCCTCCTGCAATGACACGTCAGCTAGTGCCCTAAGTACAGGCTTGGTATCCTCTCTATATCCCGGTAATGAGGGAATCAAGGGTTGGAGCAGTCAGTCAACCCATGAACAAATGGGTTCATTCAATGCCCCTATACCAGCCACAATCTGCCAGAAAGGAGGGGGAAAACCATCCTTATGTAACTTGGGGAATGGGTGAAGAATGGGTATGACAGGGTGCTGCTCCTTGAGACCATCGGCTTACTTTTGTGTAAGTATACCCAAACCAACACCTTCATCTATTAGAGGTAGTGACACTTTCTGATGTTCTTCAGTGGGTCCCGTAAACTCATCAGATAACATATGGAGATTCTGAGATAAGTATATAGTGGTGTCAGGAACTACCACAGCGCCCCCTTTATCTGCCTATGTGGCAGAACTCACCACCTCCCGTGGTAACCTGTTCCACTCATTGATCACCCTCACTGTCATATCCAGATATCCAGTGGGCTTAAATTTAAGATATGATTTGTCATATTGATATTAATCTGGTGTTCTGACCCTCTTGAACATTTATTTGGGTTTTAAACATGATGTTATTTGCAGACACAGAATAACAAATGTGATTGTGTTTTGGGTTTTATACGCCTTGCTGTTGTTAGTGCAATTTTCGCTATTCGATACACTGTGTGTGCCAAATTAGATAAGAATAATGTGCAGGCCTGGAGAGCCTTTCAAAGACCACACGTCTTACATCATGTGTCCCAAAAGAGTCCGTCTTTATTCACGCGCGTAAAGTTTAAATAAGTTTCAACACAGGAAGTTAGGTAATTTAGGATACAGTTACATTATTTAGTGAGCTGATTCATTCTCAGAGGGAGGTATTTGTGAGGTAGCTTGTGATGTCATCCATCTGGGAGGAACTTCGGTGAGCACACTCAGTTCATTCTTGAATTTGGTCTCATGAGAAGAACATCCTGTTTCTCCTCTCTGCTTGTCCGAGACAAAGACATTCCTAGATAGGTTTTTGCCAGTTAGAACCAGTTTGACCAGTTTAAGGACACAAAGCACTGCTCCTCCAATTCTTGTGGAAGTGGGGGGGAGGGTGATGTTCGCTTCCCCCAGAGGTTTACATAATAGACACCATATAGTATCTTCACAGTTGACAACAGAAAATACATACAAAATGGTGAACCTATCAGCCATCTCCCACACTGTTCACAGATGTAGCATAATGAATGTCATTTTGTTATTGGCTGTGATTTCTGGCTCCTCCATTGGTTTTTCTGTATATTTAAGGAACAGTCATTGTGTGAGAAAATATGCTATGAAGAAGAACTCTGTTCGAAACATGTAAGCGCAAAAAAACTTTTATAGAAGATGTTTTTATCCATGATGGCAAAATAAAATACTGCTTTTATCCTGGCATCCACGGATGTGTTATCTATACCTAATTTGGTAGTTTCAAAAAAGATTTATGTTATATGTTTGTCCGGGTATCCATTGTTCTCTGGTAGCCATTATTTATGAATCGTTGACCATCACAAGCAGGATTAACATGGTGTCCTTGTCTGTCCTTGACCCTATTTTTAAATTGCCCAAATAAAATTAAGTTTTAGTAACGTCTATACTATGAGGGCTACTTTCTGCTGATGTTTTCTGCCTCCATCTCTCTGCCTCGCTCTCTCAGGCGCTGATCATTGGCTATTGGGTCGCACTTAAACACAAATATAAATTCATTCTCATCCCTGCTCCCATTTACATATATTAAGGTGTTACCAGAGGAGCCACCAAATGCTGATGTGAATTCCAGATTAATGGAAACATTAGTTTAATAATTCACAAACTCAAGAAAATTCCTCACTTATTCGGGTCCGAACTATCATCATGTCATCAATAAATCTTTTTGCTATTATATTTGCACTTTTGAATATTCAAATGAGTTAGGGCGCACTCCCACGGGCGTATGTGGCCTGCATATCATGCGGTGGTAAAAGCCCATAGATTTTTCTTAGGTTACTTGCACCTGCGGGTTTTTTATGCACATGAAAAATAATGCAAATTGTCCTATTTTGGTGCATATTACACATCAATATAGGCTATATTGATTTAACATGTGTATGTACTTTGTGTACTGTGTATTACACGCTAGAAAAATATACATGTAATATGCAGCCCACTTATGCATCTGTGACTGAGCCGTTACCCTATGGGTGACTACAGTTCTTTTTCACTGCGAAGTTTGCAGCTTTTTTTTTTCTCCAGGGGTCTATGGGACTTGTTAATGTTAAAATTGCATCACGCAAAATCGCAATTTCGCGGTAAATTGTGATTCTTGCCGCGATGCATTTTTAACATTAGAAAGCCCCATAGACACCAGGAAAAAAAAACGCAGCAAATTCGCAAACGCTAGTCGGTAGTCACCCTAGGGTTCCCAATGAGCGTAAATCCTATAGAAATCTCACAGAATGACCGCAGCGGGAACGCATGAAAATAACACAAAGTTTCCGCAGCTAAAATGCTGCTCCAACACTCTTGCCGTTCGGTTTTTTAGCAACTTGCATTCCACTACGGTCGTCTCTCTCCATAGAGAGGAGAGATGGCCTCAGCGAAGACAGCGCTAACATTTACATGCCGCGGCTTTGACTTCTGTGTGGCATGTCAGCTTCAGTGCGGCTTCTCTGCAGGGTGTGTATGAGATTTTTGTAAATCTCTTCCACTTTGTTGCCTTATCCCGGACAAAAATTGCCGGTGGAATTTCCACCCCGTGTGAACCCAGCCTTATACAGAAAAGTTAAACAATGGATGTGGGTCTGCTGTGCAACAAAACCAATTTAGCTTAGGGTGAAATCCAGGGGACATAAGCAGTACATTGTGTTTTCTGGTTTTCATTCTTGAATGCCACCAATTAAGATCGAGCCTTTGCTGCATGGAACCCTAATCTGTTACCCTAGAAGTAGTCTATGTAGGATGCAGCTGACACTAACTGGTCAGGGTTACCAAAACTTGATACTGCAGGAGTAGACTGAGACGTGCTCATATGACAATGCCAAGGTCAGAGCATGTGGAATTCACACGAACATTGTTTTGCATGCATGTATGTGCATGAAAAGCAGCACATCTATTAGAACCATTGATTCCCTATGGTGTGTTCACATGGCCGTGTTTTATAGGTGTGCAAATGCACGCACCTGCAAAAGACAGGACATGCTTGCACCGCATAGGTCCATGCTGCGTGTAAATATTCCCCGTGCGGAGTCCTCTCATCGCTAAACACTGACATCACTGCCACACTGTTCAGTATTGATGGCTCTCCCAGTGGGAAGTAAAGAATCCCCTGCCACAGCTGTAGCAAAGGAACAAGATGTTTTCCCATTGATTTAGATGGGGCCGATGCTGCCAGAAAGGTTGTAAAGAGTAAAATAAAGTTTAAAGATTCACTTTGGATCCACGACGGGAGGTAAAAATACTCACCTCTACCCTCAGTGATGTCCCGCGGTGATATGGTCTTCCAGGACCTTATGTCACCTTCTGCACAGAAGGGCTCGCACCCTGGGAAATTTTAAATCTCTCTGCTCCCAGCTAGCATATGCTGTATGTGGTTCTCAGTCACACGACTACTGTTATGCAACGGATACCAGTGATCATGTAAAGTAAAAAAAAGTGTAAAAAAATAGTTTAAAAAGTTAAAGTTTCATCTCCCCTCAAGGATCACATCTGTGAGCGAGAATGAAATTACGCACCTAAGGCTCCTGGATTTATCCACAGACCTTACCCTGGTAATTTAATATCACCCTGCTCCTAGCTACCAAATGTAGCCGAGAGCCTGGAGATTTGACCAAGGGCTGCAGTAAACGTTCCCTGGTCACGTGATCGCTGCTATCCAATGGATTATGGCAATCACTTAAAAGTAAAAAAAAGTTAGAATTTCACCGCCTGTAACGGATCCAATCCATTAGGGGAGGTAAAATTACTTACCCAAGACCTCTGGCGATGTCCTTCAATGGGATCTTTATCCACGAACCTTTCTCCAACTTCGGCGCATGCACCAGTCACCAAAATACCAGACGCAAGCGCAGAATCTGGGGAGGGTCCTGGAAATTTTTAATCTCCTTGCTGCTGGCTACTAAAGGTAGCTGAGAACCTTGAGCAGTGACCAAGGGCCACGGTGAGTGGTCCCTGGTCATGTGATCCCCGTTATCCAACGGTAATGGAGATCACGTAAAAGTTAAAAACAGTTGAACTTTAATATTCTTGTTGGTTTGGGCCCCGTTGTGCAGCCAGACATAAGACTAGGGCCACAATGGGTATGTTTCTGAACACAGGACAAACATGGGGTATCCATTTCAGAGTGAAAGTCTTCATTGACTTGTGTGCTATACAAAAAAAACTGTTTTTAAAGTAATGTGATTGCCAAAAAAATGAAAATCATAATTTTTCTAACTGCTTTGCTTAGATTCATTCAAAACTGTGTGATCAAAAAAAAGAAGTTCACCCCTAGATGAATTCACTAAGGGCTCAGGTTTTCAAACTGGGGTCATTTATGGGAGTTTGTCTATTGTTTTGGCCTATCAAGGACTCTACAAGTGGGTAATGGGGCCTAAATCACTTTCAAGCAAAATGTCTCTTCTGAAAGTCATCAGCTACTCCTTATGGTTTGGGCCCCATTGTGCATACAGGCATAAGATTAGGGCCACAATGGGTATGTCTACGAACACGGGACAAACGGGGGGATCCATTTTGAGGTATAAATCCTTATTTTCATGTGCATTATGGAAAAAACAATCTGTCCTAAAAATGACATATTTGCAAAAAAAATTAATGTTATTTTTTCTCCTCTACATTGCATTAATTCCTGAAAAAAACTGTGTGGTCAAAATACTCCTGACCCCCCTCAGTGAATACATGAAGGGGAGTAGTTTTTAAAATGGGGTAATTTGTGGGATATCTATCATTCTGACACCTATGAGCCTTTGCAATGTTGGCTTGGTGCAGGAAAACAGAATGTTCCCCAAAATGCTGAAAAGTAATGTTAAATTTGTACGTCTCCTAAATGGTTAAAAAAAGACAATGTTTTTCAAATGTGCTTCCAGAATAAAGTAAAGAGATGGAAATATATACCTTAGCAAAGATTTGTACAGTATGTTTGAACATATTTGGGATATTACAGTTGAAAATGTGAAAAATATTTTTTCCTAAATTTTCCCAATTTTGTCACTTTTAATAAATATTTATAAATTATTTTGGTCTATTTTTACAACCTAAATGAAGTACAATATGTGGCAAAAAACAATATCAGAAGTACTTGGATATACAAAACCTTTATGGAGTTATTCTATGTTAAAGTGACACAGGTCAGAGTTTCAAAATTTGGCTCAGTCACTAAGGCGCAAACAGGCTTGGTCACTAAGGGGTTAACAGAAGCAATCCAACAGATCCGTATTGGTTCACGTGGGGTCCGCCACAGCTTTTATTAAACATTTAAAACCATCAACGTAAAACCTTTCCATTCTTTAATCATGTGCTTCAAGCCACAAAGTTATAACCGTCCATAACTTAACCCCTTAGTGACCAAGCCTGTTTGCGCCTTAATGACCAGGCCAAATTTTGCAAATCTGACATGTGTCACTTTAACATGGAAAAACACCAGAAAGGTTTTGCATATCCAAGCGATTCTGACATTGTTTTTTCGCCACATGTTGTGCTTCATTTAGGCGGAAAAAATAGACAGATAGAAATTGTGTTTATTTATTAAAAGCGCCAAAATTGGGAAAATTTTGAAAAAATCGTCATTTTTTCACATTTCCAACTGCAATATCTTAAATATGTGCAAACATAATATAGAAATTTTTGCTAAGATTTATATTTCCACCCGTTTACTTTACTTTGGGCACACATTGGAAAAACTTTCGTTTTTTTTAACTATTTAGGAGACGTACAAATTTAACATTACTTTTTAGCATTTTGAGGAACACTTTGTTTTCCTATACCAAGCCGAGATTGGAAAGGCTCATGAGTGTCAGAATAATAGATACCCCCCCAAATGACCTCATTTTAAAAACTACACCCCTTAGTGTATTCACTGAGGGGTGTCATGAGTATTTTGACCCCACAGTTTTTTTTCAGGAATTAATTCAATTTAGAGGAGAAAAAGTAAAATTTCATATTTTTGCAAATCTGTCATTTTAAAGACATATTTTTTTCCTATAGTTTACATGAAAATCAGGATTTACACCCCAAAATGGATACCTCTATTTCTCCCGTGTTCAGAAATATACCCATTGTGGCCCTATTGTTATATCTGAGTCCACAACGGGGCCCAAAATGAAAGGAGTAGTCAGTGTCTTTCAAAACTGAAATTTTGCTTGAAGTCCTTTTAGGCCCCATAGCACACATGTAGAGTTCTTGAGCGCCCAAAACCATGGAAAACCCCCACAAATGACCCCATTTTGAAAACTAGACCCCTTAAGGAATTTATCTAGGGGTGTACTGCATATTTTGACCCCACAGTTTTTGAATGAATTCAAACCAAGCAAAAGGAAAAAATTGTGATTTTCGTTTTTTCGGCAATTCTGTCATTTTAAAAACAGCTTTTTTTGTACAGCACACATATGAAGGAAGACTTGCACCCAAAAATGGATACCCCTGTTTGTCCCGTGTTCAGAGACATACCCATTGTGGCCCTAATCTTATGTCTGGATACACAACGGAGCCCAATATGAAAGGAGCGACCGGTGGCTTTCGGAACACAAATTTTGCTTGAAGTCCTTTTAGGCCCCATTGCCCACTTGTAGAGTTCTTGAGCGCCCAAAACCATAGAGAACCCCCACAAATGACCCCATTTTGAAAACTAGACTCCTTAACGAATTTATCTAGGGGTGTACTGCGTATTTTGACCCCACAGTTTTTGAATAAATTCAAGCAAAGCAAAAGGAAAAAATTTGGATTTTTGTTTTTTTGGCAATTCTGTCATTTTAAAAACAGCTTTTTTTGTACAGCACACATATGAAGGAAGACTTACACCCCAAAATGGATACCCCTGTTTGTGCTGTTTTCAGAAATATACCCATTGTGGCCCTAATCTTATGTCCGCATGCACAACGGGGCCCAAAATAAAAGGAGTAATCCGTGGCTTTCAGAACATAGATTTTGCTTGAAGTCCTTTTAGGCCCCATTGCCCACTTGTAGAGTTCTTGAGCGCCCAAAACCATATAGACCCCCACAAATGACCCCATTTTGAAAACTAGACCCCTTAACAAATTTATCTAGGGATGTACTGCATATTTTGACCCCACAGTTTTTGAATAAATTCAAGCAAAGCAAAAGGAAAAAAATAGGATTTTCATTTTTTGGGCTATTGTGTCAATTTAAAAACAGTTTTTTTTGTACAGCACACATATAAATGAAGGCTTTAACCCCAAAATGGATACCCCTGTTTGTCCCGTGTTCAGAAACATACCCATTGTGGCCCTAATAGACTTACAGGACCCATGGCTAGGCCTACAATGAAAGGAATACCCGTTGGATTTCAGGGTACCACTGAATAAATTTCAGGCCCCATTGCCCACTTATAGAGCCATTGAGCGGCCAAAACTATAAAGAACCCCCTCAAATGACCCCATTTTGAAAACTAGACCCCTTAACGAATTCATCTAGGGGTGTACTGCGTATTTTGACCCCACAGTATTTGAATGAATCTAAGCAAAGGAAGGAAAAAGTTACGATTTTCAATTTTTTTGGCAATTTTTTTCAATTTAAAAACAGTTTTTTGTACAGTGCACATAGGAATGAAGACGTTCACCCCAAAATGGATACCCCCGTTTGTCCCGAGTTCAGAAACATACCCATTGTGGCCCTAATCTACTTACAGGACGCATGGCAAGGCCTATAAAGGACGGAACACCTGTTGGATTTTAGGGCACAACTGAATAAATTCCAGGCCCCATTGCTTATTTGTACAGAATAAAGATTGACTTCCTAAAAATTCCCCCCTCCCCCTCCACGCCCTTTTTGGCGTTCGCAAATCTTAGATAAAAGTAAAAATGTGAACTGTGTAGTATTTCCGAAGACAGGGGTAATTACGGAGGCTGGTTGGAATGGGCCCATGGGGCAATAAAACCGGGTATCCCCCCCCTCCTCTAATGCTTTTTGTAGGTATTTCATGACCTCAGTGGCGGGTATGGGGTGTAAAAAGTGGCGTTCCGTGAGTCTCCGTAAGCTTGATGAGGTGCGGCGGTCTCACACAGAAGGTGCTCAACAAGGTGCTCCTGGAACTGCAGGAAGGCGAGCGTTCCCGGGGCTTCTTGTAAAATACGTATCACAGGTAGCGGTCTGAATAACGCCGGGCTCACGCGGGTGCAGGTGGAATCCGCTTGCAGAGGCCCACAGCGGATCCCATCTGTGAGCCCGGCTGTGACCCTGCGTACGGCCGCGTAATGTACTGCGCATAACTGCCTACTCACACAGGCGGTCATGCACAGTACACCTTTGTTTGTATTTCCCGCACCATCGCTTAGCGATGACGGGGGTACCCGCAGCCCGTATACAATGTAGTTGCGTATGGGCTGCGGGTATATCCGCGACCATGGAGCACAATGGGCTCTATGTTGCCGATATCCGCAGTAAAATAGAACCTGCTGCGTTCTCTTTTGTGTGAGTGGATTACACAATTCCGACCCGCTAATGTGAGCAGAATTGTGTAATCCAATGCGATTGATCTGCGTAATACCGTGGATCAGAAGCATGCAGAATCCGTAATTCCTATCCGGTCATGTGAGACCGGCCTAAGGTAGATCGCTACCTTTTTATCACGTGACCGGGGACCGCTCAACGAGGCCACCCGTCACTGCTCCAGGCTCTCTGTGACCGTTGGTCGCTGGGAGCAAGGAGATTTTAAGTTTCCTGGGCTCCCTGACTCCTGCGCATGTGTCCGGCTTTTTGCCTGCAATCGCATGTGCAGAATCCTGGAAGGTCCACGGAGGAAGATCGCGTCGGGATTCAAATACGCAGGCCTCCGGTAAAAAGTTTCATCTCCTCTCACCGATCGCATCGGTGAGGGGAGATGAAACTTCAAATTTTTTTTTTAACTTTTACGTGATCGGCATTATTGGATAATGGCGAACACGTGACCAGGAACCGCTCACCGCAGACCCCATTAAATCTCCATGCTCTTGGCTACGTTTTGTAGCCAGGAGCAGGGAGAATTTAAATTATCCTGGCAATCCACAGCTTTTGCGCATGCGCCCGCCATTTTGGCGACGGGCGCGGGTGCAGAAGCTGTGGTAAGGTCCGCGGATAAATCTGGGGGCCTTAGGTACGTACTTTCATCCTCCCTCACGGATATGATCCATGAGGGGAGATAAAACGTACGCTTTTTAAACTTTTAAAAACTTTTTTTAACTTTTTTTTTTTTTACTTTTTTACACTTTTTTTTCACTTTACATGATCACTGTCATCCATTGGATGACAGTGATCATGTCCCCGGTATAATCTCTCTGCTCCTAGCTACACATGGCAGCTAGGAGCAGAGGGATTTTAAATTCCCCGGGACCCGAATCCCCGTCTGCGCATGCGCGCCCGATGATTGACATCGGGCGCGCATGCGCAGACGGGGATTCGGGTCCCGGGACATCGGGACACCGCTGAGGACTGGGGGTGAGTATTTTCACCTCCCCTCATGGATCCGATCCATGAGGGGAGGTGAAACTGACTTTTTAAAAACTTTTTTTTAACTTTTTCGCGATCGCCGCTAACCATTGGATAACGGCGATCGCGGTACTGGGGACCGCTCACCGCAGTCCCCGCTGACATCTCCTGCCTCCCGGCTACCTACAGGAGCCGGGAGCCAGGAGATTTTAAATCTCCCGCGCCGCCGGGCCTTCTGCGCATGCGGTTGACGTAATGCCGCCTGGCGCGCATGCGCAGAAGACCGGCTTCGGGCCCCGGAGCGGCAGGAGAGCGGGGAGCAGCGTGCTGGACCTGGGTGAGTAATTTCAGCTGCTCCGATGGATCCGATCCATCAGAGCAGCTGAATCTTTAACTTTTGTGTACTTTTATTTACTTTTTTTGCGATCGGCGCTATCCATTGCATAGCGCCGATCGCAATGCCGGGGGGGTGTCCGAACAGCCCGGGATGACAGCTCCATGCTGTCAGCTACCTGCGGACACCGACAGCATGGAGCTGTCACGTCCACAGCCCGAGGGGCATTATTCTCTGCAGGAAGCATGTTTTTACGTCCTCAGAGAATAAGGCCCACTTCGGGAGGACGTAAAAACACTATGGGCTGGTCGTTAAGGGGTTAATAAAACTCTCTGAAGGCCACGATCATGGCATCTTCCAGACAGAATCCTGGCATGGGGAAACACAGCTGTGACATCTTGTCCTCATACTACTCTGACCTCCTCTCCCATCTGCAGCTACCTTCACCCCTCCTGTAAGGGCGGGCACGTGGACCTCTTCACTCTTGACCCGACACTTCCTGATGTCTTTCTTCTTCTCCAGCTCCAACCTGTAACATAAGAAACGCCCCCTTTTTCCATTTGACTAAAGCCTGGGCTTTCAGCTATCCCGCCTCTTAAAGGCACAGTAACCAGCAGTCACTGGCAGCTTCGTTAGGTATTCTTGTATCTTGTGACCACCAGACTGATGGGTGGAGATGGGCTGAGGTGAAGGGAATGCCCAGAGCTTCTTTTTGGCAGCCACATACACCCCCTCACTGCTGTGCCCAGAGCTCTGTGCTAGCTGCTGATTGGCTGCTTATATACACACCTTCAGCCACTTTCAGCGAGCTGCCGTGAGCAGCAATCTGGTGGAGATGTGAAAAGGCTTCACAGAGGGAAAAACGCTGCTATTAGGTTGTATTGAACCTAATACCTCAGTGCTCACAAGTGTGATTCTGCTACGGATTTACGCCGCGGGAAGGAAATTAATTAATGCAGGCCTCCCGGCAACCATGAAATTATGCGCGTTATTACACGAAAGCCAGCACAGAATTTTTTTATCCCCGCTGGCGATCACAGCGCAATACCGCGGCAAAATCCGGCTCCGGATGTGCGCATCCAGCCTACTAGCGAATGTTCACACTGTGGAATTCCGCTGCGTGAAAGAAACCATGGCATGTTCTAATTGCCGTGGAAAAACACGTGGCCAGCTTCTATGGTAGTCAATGGAAGCCGTCCGCCATGCGATACCTCTGCTGTAAGCAGAAAAAGTGAGACTGGTAACTTTTGATACTCCTTGATGCCATTAACCTTGCATTTAGTCTCTCTTATAAGTCGAAGGAGAATCATTTTTAATGTTGGAAGAATACTCTACTTTGTACTACTTTAATGCAGAGACTGTTCTATGCTTATGTAATGTCTTCCTTTAGTGTGTGGCGTCTTTTATCTACCCCAAGGTATTTTGGACCACTCACCGCTACGCTGGTCCTCAATTTTGGGGGGGGGGGGACACTTGTCCCTTGTGGAGAACTTAATCCCATTTGGCTTGACCAACAGGAGGTCTGTGCTAATACTGACCAGGAGGCAGAGATTTGCTGGGGAGTTAACACTGCTTTGGCATCTGATTCCACGGTCTGGGAGGCCTTAAAAGTCTTCAGTAGAGGATCTTTTGCTGGGGCCATCTCAGTTTATAGAAAGTCTCTGCAGCAGGCAAGGGAGGGCTTGGAGCATTGTCTCTCCGAGGTGGAAACCTGTTATATTATGGCTCCCAATGAGGCAAATAACTCTGCACTTATCTGTCTGAGGAGAGAATGTAAGTTACTACTGCTTGATTATACCAAGAAAAGACTCTTGCAGCCTCAGCATAGAGTCTTTGATCAGGGGAATAAAAATGGTCGACTTTTAGCCTGTCTCTCCAGAGAGAACAATGTTATTTCCCTAATAGTAGGAATCCAGGATACATCTGGGGTCATGGTCACTGACCCTGAGCTCATTAATAATGTATTTGTTGCCTTTTACACACATCTGCATACCTCCCAGCTCGTTTGCCCTGATGAAGCCCTGAAGTCCTACCTTGACACTATTTCTTTCCTGTCATTACCCCAGACTAGTGTGACAATGCTGGATGGTGACTTGGAGCAGGAGGAGATTGTAGAGGCTATTCAGTCTTTCCAAAACAGGAAATCCCCGGGTCCTGACGGGCTCCCCATGGAATGGTACAAAAAAAAAGGTGGAATTTATAGCCCCGAAACTCCTTGCGTTATTCAACAGTATGCTTCGGGAGGGGGTTCTGCAACCAACTATGCATGAAGCTTTGATAGTCTTGATCTCCAAGCCTGGGGAGAACCCAGAGGACTTTGGCTCGTACCGGCCTATCTCTTTAGTCAATAACAATTTTAAAATCTGGCTAAAGTTGTGGCAATGTGTAATAATAGGACTCTTCATACACACTGATCAGACAGGATTTATTCCAGGCAAGAGTACAACTATGAATGTCAGAAGACCTTGCACTAACCTCGCACTGTCGTATTCTAACTGAGGGAAGCGTACCTTGGTCTTTATTGATCAGACTTAAGGCCCATTTAGACACAACGATTATCGCTCAAAATTCGCTCAAAAGCTGTCTTTTGAGCGATAATCATTGTGAGTAACTGCACTGACATTGTGCAGTTTTCATTATCCCATCGCTCATCCTCATCTTTCAGTGTGCTGAAAGATGACAACGAGCCTTATCAGGGATTCCCAGTGTGATACAGCTGATACTATTGTTTCAGCTGTATCCCGCTCCCTGATAACGGGTTGAGTTTGAAGAACAGAACAGTCCAGCTCTGTTCTCCATACCCAGCATGGAGCGCTCGGCTGTATAACAGCCGGATGCTACGTGCAAAAAACATCTGGATGCAGAAGACAAGCTGGATGCAGACCAAGCAACCAAAGAAGCAGCCCTGCTGTCCCTCACACCGGCAGTTCTGGCCACCTGCCAAGAGAAGACAACATATCACCGTCGCTAAATGTCTCACAACATCTTCTTTTGTCTTTTCAGAAACAAGCATCTTCCCATGAAGTGTCAGGTTGGTAAGTAAAAAGATTCCAGTGGCATGTAGACACTTCACAGGAATCCTTGTCTTCCAAGAGCCTTGTTTCCAGTGCTAGCCTCCATAACACATGCCCTCATGCATACCTCTAAAACTGCAATGTGTGATCTTGTTTCCAGGTATTGGTATGCAGCATTTTTTCGGTAGTTGCTGTCTCTTATACTCAGGGATGTATGACTTGTGCACTGTACAACCCAGGTAGGACTGTAAAAACCCCTTCTAAACACACTCCTAGGCCCTTGTACCCCTTCCAGAGGTTGCAGATTGACTACATACAACTTTCTCAAATCTGGACCATTTCAATACGTCCTTGTATGTATTGCTCTCTTCTCTGGCTGGAGACTTACCCCGTTTCTGCGACTAATGCCAAAAATACAGCCAAAAAGCTTCTTTCTGAAGTGGTCTGTAGGTTTGGTGTCCCAGAAACCATTGAGAGTGACCGTGGTACTTACTTTACTGAGATGGCAGGGTTCTTAGGCATAGAACAGGCATTTAAAAGCAATGACCGAGTTGAATAAACCTTGGCCTGAGTGTCTTTCCTTGTCTCTCTTGTCAATAAGACACACACCCACCAAACAGACAGGTCTCAGTCCTTATGAGATTCTGTTTGGTTCGGCCCCTCGAATAGACTTATACTTTCCTCAGCTATTACAGGTTCAATTTGAACATATGTTACTTCCATTGCAGGATGTCTGGTGGATTTGTGGTGATGGTAGGATGCGTACAACCCTGCCCAAATTTTGGAAAGGTAAGTGCGCACCTGCAAAGGTACTCTTCCCCTTTTAGCTGTTCGCAGCTGGGTGGACAGGATACACAATCATACCCCCACCAGGACATAAATAGTCTCTTCATGGACTGCCATGTAATCTCCCTGGCGGATCTTTTGATGCAAGTATTTATATTGATAGAATAGGGTACCGAGGGGAATGCAAAATGAGTTTAAAGCCAGAAACCAGATTGCAGGAGAAATCAAATCATTCTTTTGTCCTTGGTGCACAATTAATAAAAATATTGATTGGATTAATTTTATAAATTATAATCAACAGAGATTTGTAATCCACACCAGAGATGCCATACAAGGATTAGTGGAACAACTAGGCCCAACATTCTCTATGGCCGTGATGGCGAACCTATGACACGCGTGTCAGTGCTGACACGCGTGGCCATGTTCGCTGACACGCGGCCGCATACAGAGGATTATGCGGCCGCACGCGGAGAATCGGGATGTTTCATCCTTGGCTCCTGCACGGCCGGGTGCAGTAGCCGAGGATAAAACATTGCGGTGGGTAGACGCTTTGCTCCGGAGGTCTGTAGGCCAAAACCACAGACCTAAGGCACAGAGCGTCTAGTAGTGCCGGGACTTCCAGTTAGGCCGCTGACCTCACTTCCGGCCGGCGGACCTTCTAGCCGTGGAGTGCGCAGGGAAAGGCATCTCTGGAGGCCATCTTAGCAGCAGCATCCACCGTGAGCAGCATCCACTGTGACCAGCTTCACCAGGGAGCGCCTGTGCAGCACCAGCACCATTTCCAGTGCCATTACCACCAGGCACCCAGGCACCATTACTGAGATAAGTGAGGGGAGACTGAACACAAACGTACAACATCAATTAAAGAGAGACATAAGTAATTGTAACTATTTTTCGATCTCTCTTGATGAAACTACTGATGTCACATCACATGCTCAGTTGGCCATTATTGGTCGATATTCTGATGGTCTCACAATGAGAGAAAAGTTCATAAAGTTAGTATCAGTGCAAACAAGTACATCAGGAAGCAAAATATGTAAGGTTATTATACAAACATTCTATGACCTAAGCATTGATATCTCTAAAGTTGTGTCAGTGACGACAGATGGGGCACCAAACATGGTGGGGGAAAATGTCGGATTTATCAAATTGTTTACGGAAGCTATTGGACATCCGATTGTGCCGTTTTACTGTATCATCCATCAGGAGGCTTTATGTGCCAAGGCAGGATTCACCGACTTAAACGACTTAATGTCAGTTGTTACAAAAATAGTAAATTTAATAGCTGCTCGCCCCCGTAACAAGTGAGAATTTTCTGTGCTTTTACTAGAGGTTGATTCCACATACAGTGGACTGCTGATGTACAATAATGTAAGATGGCTGAGCCGAGGCAAAGTTCTTGAGTGCTTTGTGGAGTGCTATGAAGAAATTAAGGTATTTCTTGAGGGTAAGGATCTGGGAAACTTTGCTCAACTCAATGATGCTAAGTGGGCCAACACCCTAATGTTTCTTATAGATCTCTCTGTTCATATTAATTAACTGAACTTAAAGTTACAAGGTTTTGGTAAAAGTATCAACGTAATGTTTGGATACATAAGAGCTTTTGAAAGTAAACTTAAAATTTTCAAGCGAGATGTAGAAACTAAAACTTATAAGTATTTTCCTTGAGTAACCAAGTATTTGGAGAAGGCCAGTGCAGCTGTACCCAATGAAATGGAACCCTTGCATATAAAGTACCGCCATGTTTTAGGCTCGTTACTTGACCAGTTCAGTGATAGATTTAACCAATTTAGAAGCCTAGAACAGACCATGAAAATCATTAAGCATCCTGATGTAGTCGTCTAGAGTAGTTTGGAATTAAATAGTTTCCAATGGATGCAAATTGATGATTTGGAGATGCAACTTGCAGAATTTCAAGACAGCATCTGTGTTCAGGTGTTTGTCGACTTGAGGTCAAAGCTTGAGAATCTGGAAAGGTGCCGCTTGGAGAATCAAGTGCCACTATGAACAGGAAATTTGGAGTGCCTGGAACTGATTACCAGACACTTTTAGCACCCTGAAAAATATAGCAATGGCTTTACTCACAATTTTTCCCTCTACGTACTTTTGTGAGACCTTATTCTCAGCATTAAATAATATCAAAACCAACAAAGAAAACAGACTAACAGATGAAGTTAGTAGTGCTTGCTTGGGCTTGCAGTGTACAAAATACCAACCTTCAATTGAAGATTTAGCCAATGAAATTCAGCAACAAAAAAGTAACTAATAGGCAGGTTAGTTAAAGAATTCCTCCTCCCCTCACTTATCTCAGCTCACGGCATCCCACACAACTTAAAGTTTAATATTGGACCGTTAAATAATTTAACAGAAGAACAGAAGAAACCGACTGACAGATGAACAAAGAAGTCACTAAGCAGGTAAGTTAAAATAATTAGTTTTTGGTTTATTCAATACAGTTATATGTTACAAGTATACATTTTTGTTATTTAAACTATAAATATCACATTTTTTTTTTTTTTATCAAGTGACACACCACCCGAGTTATGCTCGGTTTTTCGGCGAATTTTGACACACCAAGCCAAAAAGGTTGCCCATCACTGCTCTATGGCCTTTCAGAAACGACTTGCTTTGGACATGCTCCTAGCAGAGAAAGGAGGAGTCTGCAAGATGATTGGGGATTCATGCTGCACCTACATCCCCAACAACACGGCTCCGGACGGATCAGTGACTAAAGCTTCGCACTAAGTCTATCTATTGAACTTGCAGAAAATTCTGGTGTTTATGATCCATTTACATCATGGTTTGAGGACATTTTTGGACAATGGAGTGCTTGGGTCATGTCTCTTGCTACCACTTTGATTATTATAGTAATTGCTTTTGTAGTAGTAGGTTGTTGTATAGTATCTTGTATACGCCGTATTATTAGCTAAATCTGCTAAAAAGGTGATACCCACTATGATAGCACAAAATGGTATGTATGCCCAGCTCTTATGTTCATCTGACTATGATTATTCTTGTATTGGTCAGAACAATAGTGAAATGTAATATAAAGGCTGGCAAACATCACTAGGATGGACTGAAGTACTTCAAATATTTGCTGTTGTTCTCGGACAAGAAACAAAAGCAGGAAATGTCAGGGCATATAAAATGTTAAGTTTCAGAATGCAATAAGTGTATGTTTCTTACTTTGTATTGGACTATTGGCCCTAAAATAGAAGACTAAAACCTTTGCTTTGTAGTGCCGATAACTAGGATTTTAAGATAAGAAGTCAACAGACAAATTAAATAAGGCTGAGCTATGTTAACAGAGAAGACACACAGCGATAGCAGAACTATTGTCTAATGCAACAGCAATATCCTGACTGAAGTAATTTCTATGTCTGAGATGGGCCTTAAGAGCTTTGAGAATATTTGGTAGATGTCAATAAGCCTTATGACCAGTAAGCTTTGTCACCTATGTAACACTAATCTTTTTACCAAGTAACTCTTGAACCCGCCTTCTTCTTTCTGTATAAAAGTTGGTAATGTTGATAATAAAGTAGAATTCGTTGAGATTCTCACTGGAGAAGTGTCTTGACATAACATGGAGTGATTTCATGCTATTGATAGATAATTGCTAGCAAATCTTCTCATCACGGGCTTCCATATCTACCAATTTGGCACCTGGCTATGAGGTCATCAGATCGGTACCAGTGTGGTCCGATAACACACACCATGCCCCCTTCTCTCTAGAAATAGCACTTGCAATAAAAAAGCCCAATAAACTGGATATTAAATAACAGTCTTCTCCAAATCAAAGACGTCATCACTACCATCAACCAAAACATCCAGACTTACTTCAAAGATAATGCAAGTTACCACACAAAACTAGCAATTCTTTGGGAAGCCCATAAGGCGGTAATAAGAGGCCTTCTGAGGGCTCACACCCACTGGTATTTTATTCTCTCTTGTGCTGCAAGAGCAAGTGAAAACACTTGCCTCGCAGTGCAAAAAAACCGCTGTGATATCGCCAGTGTCTTTAACTGGGCCATCGGCAGCAGCGCTAGCCCCATTGAAAACATAGGGAGAAGACCACAGACTTCTGTCACAGCTGTGAATGAATAGCTAAGCGCTGGCTGTAATTGGCTGAGCGCTCAGCCGGAGAACGCATCTGAGTGGTGGAGAGGTGAGTACATTTTTTTTTGTTTTTTTTAACCAGCTAATGATGATTTTCAGGGAAGGGCTTATATTTCAAGCCCTTCCCTGAAAATCATGCTGCGCGGGTTGCCGGCAGCAGCGCTGACCCCATTGAAAGCAATGGGATAGCATGTTGGACTTCTGCCACAGCAGTCACAGCTGTGACAGCTGTGGCAGAGGATTACTTCATCCCCGCAGTCCCCGCATTGCTGTCGCTGGCCCCATTGAAAACACTGGTGATATCACAGTGTTTTTCACTTGCTCTCGCAGTGCAAGAGAGAATAAAACGCCAGTGGGTGTGAGCCCTAGTACAGATAGGTTCTAGAAAGAAAAAGGAGAAGGAGGAAGATGACCTTATTGAAGAAATTAAAAAATTAGAACTACAGCACAAAAAGACAACTACTCTTTATATTAAGCAATTCCCTATGTTTAGTGCATAAGTCAAAGACTGAAAAATACTTTTTTAATGCAATATTTAAGTATTGTGCCTTATCAGTCAAATGTGGAAAAATATTAGCCTCCCTGATCAAAAAACAAAACATTAAAATGTTTATCACTAAAATTAAACATACAACTTCACTATACAACAGATGAAATAGCCAATATATTCAGCTCTTACTACTCTATAATATAAAACTCAGCAAATTCAAAAAATGTTAAAATCCATCGCTCTCCCACAAGTTTCAATCCCTCAGAAATTAGAGCTGAGCAACCGCACTGCCGTATACAATTGAGGACGTTCTCAGTGCCCTTCCTAAAGGCAAAAGCCCAGGCCCAGAGGGCTTCAGTGCCATTTACTATAAAACATTTAAAGACATGCTAATTCCAGCTTTGCACAAATTTGCACAAATTAATTACATCAACGCCACTAATGGTTTTCCTAGTGAAGCTCTTACCACCCACATTTCTCTCATCCCCAAAGATGGGAACGATAATACCCTCTGCATTAGCTGTAGGCCAATCTCACTAATCACCAATGACATTACATCGTATGCAAAAATCCTTGGCAATAGAATCAAACTTGTCCCGAATCTCATCAACATGGATCAAGTGGGATTCACTCCCCACAGGCAAGCAAAAGATAGTACTACTAGACTTCTCAATGTGATATATCAAGCCAAGCACACCAAAACCCCTCTAGCACTTCTTATGACTGGCGCAGAGAAGATGCTCGGTAGGGTAAACTGGCTTTTTCTTAAAATGACCCTGCAAAAATTTGGGTTCCCTGAAGACTTTATTGATAAGATTATGGCTCTATAGAAAATCCCCTCAGCCAAAATTAAAGTCAACGGAAAACTTTCCCTCCCTTTCAATATTAAAAACGGCACAAAACAGGGCTGCCCTCTTTCCCCTCTTCTATTTATCCTTACATTGGAGGTCTACTTGGAAAGAATGAGGCAAAACCAACAAATTACGGGTTTAAAGTATGGGCGAACGGAACACGACAGCATGCTGTGCAGATGATGTCCTGTTATTTCTAACCAACCCTCATCTTTCTCTTAAACCACTTCTGAGAAAATTTGAGCTTTTTGGTCAAATTTCCAATTTTAAACTTAATTTTTCAAAATCAGACCTCCTCAATATAAATATTGATAAAACAATGTGGGCCCTGCTAGTCAATGCCTGAGCACTTTTTGGAGGCAAGGATTTTTTAATTTCCGGCCTCCAGAACACAGAAGAAAACTGCCGGGCCGGAAAGAAGATCCAGACAGCTCTTCTAGGTGAGTATACACACACATTCTATATATATATATATATATATATATATATATATATATATATATATATATATATATATATATATATATATATGTTTTACTTTTTTTACAGCTAGCCATGATTTTGCAGGAAGGGCTTATATTTCAAGCCCTTCCCTGAAAATCATTGCTGCAAACCCACTGCTTTCAATGGGGCCACAGCAGTGCCAGCCCCATTGAAAGAAATGGTATAGCATCATGGACTTCTGCCACAGCTGTGACAGCTGTGGCAGAGGATTCCTTTATCCCCACCGTCCCCGCAGGAATGAAGGAATCCTCTGCAATAGCTGTCACAGCTGTGGCAGAAGTCCGCGCTGCACTCCCTATGTTCTCAATGGGGCTGGCGCTGCTGCTGCCAGCCCCATTGAGAACACTGAGCGATATCTTGGATTTTTCTGTGCGCTGCGAGACTTAAGAAAAAAAAACACTCAAATGAGTATGAAACCATTGAAAAAAAATTGGTATCATAATCATCGCTCTTGCATCGCAAGAAAAAATTATCGCTAGTGGGTAGAAGCCCTAAAAAAAAACAGATATTCTCAAGAAGGAAAAATGAAGCAATACCTCAAAATATGGTCTGTTTGGCTCTCCTACCGGAACAAGTAGTTCCCCCCACACACCTATGCTGGTCTACCACTCAATATATCTTTTTAATCCAATGCAATTATCGTATCATCAAGCAGAGCCCCAAACTCCTTGTTGAAGACCACTTCCTAGCTGAAACCATAAATAAGAAAAACTTGGTAAGCTACCTGGAAGGACCACTAAGGGCTCTTTCTCACGAGCGCATAACTGGCGACGATGTTTTTACGTTTTTACACCTGCTCCGTATAAGACTCTAAATGAGCATTTTTCCACAATCACGGCCAGCATTTTCTTGTTCATTCACATGACTGTGAGCGTTGTTTTTAGCTCTACCAAAATCCTCAGGATGTAGGAGTTCCTGTAAGCTTTTAGCAGCATTGGACGTTGCAAAAATGCCTCCTCCCCCTCTTCTTTCCCTGCTCCAATAGGAGACTATAGGAACCACCGGCGTATCTTGGCTAAAACATACTTCCAGAACTTCCAAATGTTTTGGCTGAGTGTATATATGCCATCCACGTATATGTTATATTTTTTGCACTGCTGGCGTATGTAGGTGCCATATATTCGCCCGTGTGAAAGGCTGCATTGGAAACCAATGCTTCAAATTAGTACCGTATATGCGCCCTGTTACATAAATTAGCCTTATGCGTTGGGTGGTCGGCTAAATCTGTGCAACATTTTGCAGATACGATAGTGGAAATGCCGTTATGGAATAACCCTATTCTCCTGGCCATGGGTTTGGTACCAGATCCCAATACAGGGTGGGCTTGGTTGTAGCAACGCTGGGAGATATACATAGGACCAATATGTTTATTTCCTATACTCTATTATGGGACGAACTACAAACACCCCACCTGAAACTATTTAGGTATTTTCAACTGTGACATGTTGCCAATGCCCAGTTCCCTCCTGCTGCGCTCCAAATCTCTAAATACCCTGTCATAGGAATTTTCAAATCCCAAGACCCTAAAGGACTGATCTCTGCATTATATACGCACCTATTGTCGGCCATAATTGGCTACACCCGACCAGCAGTTCAAAATAAATGGCAGGCTCTCCTCCCAGAAATAACATCGGAAGACTGGCAGAATATACTAGACTCCCATTTGTGGGTATCCCCAGCAGCAAATAAAAGATTAATACAATTATATATAATACATCAATCTTATCTTACACCCATACGATTACATAGATTGGGCAGAACTCAGACATCAAAATGTCATAGGGGTCACTGTATGAATGCTGACTTTGGGCATATGTTATGGGATTGCCCACACATCAGGGATTACTGGACGGAGGTGATAGCGTTTGTATCGGAGCTTGTGCTCTCCCCTTGGAAAGTCACTTTGGATCCCAAAATAGCAATATCAGATGGCTTAGTAGATGAAGAACAACAATGGCCTCATCACATGTGAGTCTTTTTAAGGGAGGTGTTGTTTTTAGCTTGGAAAGCAGTTGCCCTGAAATGGATAGCCGATGAGTTTCCATCCATAGCGGGATGGAAGAGCAGGGTTAATACTGTGTTATCGTATGAAAAGGTCATTTATCAATACAAAGGCTACTGGGCTTAATTTAAAAAAAATTGAGGTCTTCGGGTACATGACTATGCTACCATACGTTAGCGCTAATGCTACTCTATAACCACAAAAAGCCAACAACCACTAATGCAGACTCGCTCGTAGTTTATTGTTTATTCATCATCTGAAGATTGGAGAAGATGCTGCTGTTATTACAGCGGAGTGTGAGATCCATGCAGCAGAGAATGGAAATGATAGTAAGAATTGTGTAATAGTTTATTGCCATAATACCAACAATGATACATGGAATGTGCTTGTATACCAAATTCATTCCGTGATCAATAAAGCAAAGTTGAAAAAAAAAAAGTACAATTCGTCCTGCAAAAAAAAAAGACGTCAAAAGAATCGTGGATGAGAAAAAAAAAACAATGTTAGGGATCTTTGAGTGTGAGAATACAAAAAAATACATTTTTTTTGTAAGAAAAGGTACCAGGGGTTAAAAAAAAAAAACTATATACATTTGGTATCGTTGTAATCATACTGATCTGCAGAATTAATTTACCATATTATTTATACCGCACTGTGAAGACCGTGAAAAATAAAGAAAAACATGTCAGAATTGCACATTTTGTTAGCATTACCTCCAGAAGAAAAAAACTGATTGAAAAGTGAAGAAAATGTTTTATGTTCCTAAAACAGTATCAATGTAGACTAGGGCTTATCCTGCAAAAAATAAGCCCCCCTAGAGCTCCATTGATGGGAGAAGAACAATATTCTGGCTCTTGTGATGCGGTGACACAAAAGCAAATCTATATATATAAAATTGAATGTATGTCTGTCTGTGTGTGTGTCTGTCTGTCTGTCTGTCTGTCTGTCTGTTTGTCCTTTATGCGCTACTACACCATTCATCCGCTCACCATGAAACTTTGGGAAGTTGTTGAGTACACTCCTGGGAAGATTATAGGCATAGTACATTTATGCTACGATAAATGGCGCGCGTGCGAGCGTCGTCGACAGTTACGCCCTCCACATAGATCGTTCGATTTTCATCATTGCCACTAATTCTCACACTTCCCGATATTGTAGAAACATGAAATTTGCCACGAGCATTGATTATGTCATAAATAGGAAAAGTTAATGGGTCCCAGCTCGATTATTCAATTCTAAGCGCCAAAGAATTAGCGTCCAAATTTTATGTACGGAATCTAATTTTCTCACCTCCCAATGTCATAGAAACTTGAAATTTGGCACGAGCATTGATTATGTCATAAATAGGAAAAGCTAATGGGTCCCAACTCGATTATTCAATTCTAAGCACCAAAGAATTAGCGTCCAAATTTTATGTATGGAATCTAATTTTCTCACTTCCCAATGTCATAGAAACCTGAAATTTGGCACGAGCATTGATTATGTCATAAATAGGAAAAGTTAATAGGTCCCAACTCGATTATTTAATTCTAAGCACAAAAGAATTAGCGTCCAAATTTTACGTATGGAATCTAATTCTCTCACTTCCCAATGTAATAGAAACTTGAAATTTGGCACGAGCATTGATTATGTCATAAATAGGAAAAGTTAATGGGTCCCAGCTCGATTATTCAATTCTAAGCGCCAAAGAATTAGCGTCCAAATTTTACGTACGGAATCTAATTTTCTCACCTCCCAATGTAAAAAAACTTGAAATTTGGCACGAGCATTGATTATGTCATAAATAGGAAAAGATAATGGGTCCCAACTCGATTATTCAATTCTAAGCGCAAAAGAATTAGCGTTCAAATTTTACGTACAGAATCTAATTCTCTCACTTCCCAATGTCATAGAAACTTGAAATTTGGCACGAGCATTGATTATGTCATAAATAGGAAAAGTTAATAGGTCCCAACTTGATTATTCAATTCTAAGCACCAAAGAATTAGCGTCCAAATTTTACATACAGAATCTAATTTTCTCACTTCATAATGTCATAGAAACTTGAAATTTGGCACGAGCATTGATTATGTCAAAAATAGAAAAAGCTAATGGGTCCCAACTCGATTATTCCATTCTAAGCGCAAAAGAATTAGCGTCCAAATTTTATGTATGGAATCTAATTTTCTCACTTCCCAATGTCATAGAAACTTGAAATTTGGCACGAGCATTGACTATGTCATAAATAGGAAAAGTTAATGGGTCCCAGCTCGATTATTCAATTCTAAGCGCCAAAGAATTAGCATCCAAATTTTACATACGGAATCTAATTTTTCACCTCCCAATGTAATAGAAACTTGAAATTTGGCACGAGCATTGATTATGTCATAAATAGGAAAAGCTAATGGGTCCCAACTCGATTATTCAATTCTAAGCGCCAAAGAATTAGCGTCCAAATTTTATGTACGGAATCTAATTTTCTCACTTCCCAATGTCATAGAAACTTGAAATTTGGCACGAGCATTGATTATGTCATAAATAGGAAAAGCTAATGGGTCCCAGCTCGATTATTCAATTCTAAGCGCCAAAGAATTAGCGTCCAAATTTTACGTACGGAATCTAATTTTCTCACCTCCCAATGTCATAGAAACTTGAAATTTGGCACGAGCATTGATTATGTCATAAATAGGAAAAGTTAATGGGTCCCAGCTCGATTATTCAATTCTAAGCGCCAAAGAATTAGCGTCCAAATTTTACGTACGGAATCTAATTTTCTCACCTCCCAATGTCATAGAAACTTGAAATTTGGCACGAGCATTGATTATGTCATAAATAGGAAAAGTTAATGGGTCCCAGCTCGATTATTCAATTCTAAGCGCCAAAGAATTAGCGTCCAAATTTTATGTACGGAATCTAATTTTCTCACTTCCCAATGTCATAGAAACTTGAAATTTGGCACGAGCATTGATTATGTCATAAATAGGAAAAGTTAATGGGTCCCAGCTCGATTATTCAATTCTAAGCGCCAAAGAATTAGCGTCCAAATTTTACGTACGGAATCTAATTTTCTCACCTCCCAACGTAAAAAAAATTGAAATTTGGCACGAGCATTGATTATGTCATAAATAGGAAAAGATAATGGGTCCCAACTCGATTATTCAATTCTAAGCGCCAAAGAATTAGCGTCCAAATTTTATGTACGGAATCTAATTTTCTCCCTTCCCAATGTCATAGAAACTTAATTTGGCACGGGCATTGATTATGTCATTAATAGGAAAAGTTAATAGGTCCCAACTCGATTATTCAATTCTAAGAGCCAAAGAATTAGCGTCCAAATTTTTCGTACGGAATCTAATTTTCTCACCTCCTAATGTCATAGAAACTTGAAATTTGGCACGAGCATTGATTATGTCATAAATAGGAAAAGTTAATAGGTCCCAATTCGATTATTCAATTCTAAGCGCCAAAGAATTAGCGTCCAAATTTTACATATGGAATCTAATTTTCTCGCTTCCCAATGTCATAGAAACTTGAAATTTGGCACGAGCATTGATTATGTCATAAATAGGAAAAGTTAATAGGTCCCAACTCGATTATTTAATTCTAAGCACAAAAGAATTAGCGTCCAAATTTTACGTATGGAATCTAATTCTCTCACTTCCCAATGTAATAGAAACTTGAAATTTGGCACGAGCATTGATTATGTCATAAATAGGAAAAGTTAATGGGTCCCAGCTCGATTATTCAATTCTAAGCGCCAAAGAATTAGCGTCCAAATTTTACGTACGGAATCTAATTTTCTCACCTCCCAATGTAAAAAAACTTGAAATTTGGCACGAGCATTGATTATGTCATAAATAGGAAAAGATAATGGGTCCCAACTCGATTATTCAATTCTAAGCGCAAAAGAATTAGCGTTCAAATTTTACGTACAGAATCTAATTCTCTCACTTCCCAATGTCATAGAAACTTGAAATTTGGCACGAGCATTGATTATGTCATAAATAGGAAAAGTTAATGGGTCCCAGCTCGATTATTCAATTCTAAGCGCCAAAGAATTAGCGTCCAAATTTTATGTACGGAATCTAATTTTCTCACTTCCCAATGTCATAGAAACTTGAAATTTGGCACGAGCATTGATTATGTCATAAATAGGAAAAGTTAATGGGTCCCAGCTCGATTATTCAATTCTAAGCGCCAAAGAATTAGCGTCCAAATTTTACGTACGGAATCTAATTTTCTCACCTCCCAATGTAAAAAAAAATGAAATTTGGCACGAGCATTGATTATGTCATAAATAGGAAAAGATAATGGGTCCCAACTCGATTATTCAATTCTAAGTGCCAAAGAATTAGCGTCCAAATTTTATGTACGGAATCTAATTTTCTCCCTTCCCAATGTCATAGAAACTTAATTTGGCACGGGCATTGATTATGTCATTAATAGGAAAAGTTAATAGGTCCCAACTCGATTATTCAATTCTAAGAGCCAAAGAATTAGCGTCCAAATTTTTCGTACGGAATCTAATTTTCTCACCTCCTAATGTCATAGAAACTTGAAATTTGGCACGAGCATTGATTATGTCATAAATAGGAAAAGTTAATAGGTCCCAATTCGATTATTCAATTCTAAGCGCCAAAGAATTAGCGTCCAAATTTTACATATGGAATCTAATTTTCTCGCTTCCCAATGTCATAGAAACTTGAAATTTGGCACGAGCATTGATTATGTCATAAATAGGAAAAGTTAATAGGTCCCAACTCGATTATTCAATTCTAAGTGCAAAATAATTAGCGTCCAAATTTTACGTACGGAATCTAATTCTCTCACTTCCTGATGTCATCTATATATATAAAAAGGAATGTATGTCTGTCTGTCTGTCCTTTTTGCGCTACTACACCATTTATCTAATTGCCATGAAACTTTGGGAAGTTGTTGAGTACACTCATGGGAAGATTACTGGCATAGTACACCTATCCTGCGAGCATCGTCGACAGTTATGCCCCCCAGACAAAGATCATTTGATTTCCATCTCAAGCACAAAAGCAAAAGGCATTACGAGCAACGGGATGCGTGTTCAACTACAAAATGATGCATCCGCTGAACGTTTCGCAAGACAATTGCTGGATATTGAGAATGCTGAGGTAAAATGAAAGCTGTGCTGTGATTGGTTGCAATTTCTTGTACTGCTGAGTTAAAATGAAAGCTGTGCTCTGATTGGTTGCTATTTCTTATACTGCTGAGGTAACATGAAAGCTGTGCTGTGATTGGTTGCTATATATTATACCGCTGAGGTAACATTAAAGCTGCTGTGCTGTGATTGGTTGTTATATATTATACCACTGAGGTAACTTGAAAGCTGCTATCTAGATATATAAAAACGAATGTATGTATGTATTTCTGTCTTCGCAGCAACGCGCGACGGGTACGCTAGTCTTAAATAAAAATTGTTTTAGTGTACACAAATGGCAAAACTGTATAAACTTAGTATCACTGGAATCCTGCGGACCCCGAGAATAAGGTTATCACATTGTTTATTCTGCATGCTGAATGCTGTAACAATGAAATACAAAAAACAATAGAGGAATGTCCTTTTATCTTATAGTGCTTGTAGGAGTGGCTCCTATTTGTGCATAAGTATAATACTAAGCAGACCCCCGCCCGTACATCGAGGGGGAAGTGGTTATTCAGCAGTATTTTGCCCCTGTTACGTCCCCCGTACATCATTTTCCTCCTGCATGCTGGGAACTGGTCTTTCTACCAAAGCACCAAACTGGGCCACATCCTTAGGGCTGACACCCACTGGCGATTTTTTCTATCTTGCGCTGCGAGAGCAAGTGAAACTATTCGCCTCGCAGCGAATATTTCGGGATGAGACCAGGATATCGCCAGTCTTTTCAATGGGGCCAGCGGCAGTAGCGATAGCCCCATTGAAAAGATAGGGAGAATGCCGTGGACTTCTGCCACAGCTGTCACAGCTGTGGCAGAAGTGCAGCATACTATCCCATTGCTTTCAATGGGATCGGCGCTGCTGCCGGCCCCATTGAAAGCAGTGGTTTGTGGCAAACCCTGCAGTATGATTTTCGGGGAAGGGCTTGAAATATAAGCCCTTCCCTGAAAAATCATCATTAAGTGGTAAAAAATAAAAAAAATTACTCACCTCTCCACCGCGTCCTCCAGCTGGCTCCCCGACACTGTTGTCCAGCACTTCCAGCAGGCGGGGATTTAAAAATCCCTGCCTCCTGAAAGGGCTGTGCTGATTGGCTGAGCACTCAGCCAATAACAGCTAGTGCTTAGCTATTGGCTGAGTGCTCAGCCATTTACAGCTAGTGCTTAGCTATTCATGCACTAGCTGTAATTGGCTGAGCGGGGATGAAGAAAACTCATGCCAAAGCTGTCACAGGGGTATTCTCCCTATCTTTTCAATAGGGCTAGCACTGCTGTCGCTGGCCCCATTGAAAATACTGGCGATATCCTGGCGTCATCCCGTTTTTTTTCTCGCACTGCGAGGCAAGTGTTCTTACTTGCTCTCGCAGTGCAATAGAGGAAAAAACGCCACTGGGTGTCAACCCTTAGGGTGACTACCCACTAGCGTCTGCAAATTTTCAGCTTTTTTTTTCCAGGTGTCTATGGGGCTTCCTAATGTTAAAAACGCATCGCAGCAAAATCGCAGTTTATCGCAAAATTGTGATTTTGCGCAACGCGATTTTAACATTAACAAGTCCCATAGACGCCTGGAGAAAAAAAACGCAGCGAATTTCCCAGTGAAAAAGAACTGTAGTGGGTAGTCACCCTTAAAGGGGTTGTCCCGCGAAAGCAAGTGGGGTTATACACTTCTGTATGGCCATATTAATGCACTTTGTAATATACATTGTGCATTAAATATGAGCCATACAGAAGTTATTCAATTACTTACCTCCGTCCTCGCGCTGTCTCTGTGTCCCCGTCGCCATGGTGCCGTCTAATTTCTACCTCAACAGTCCGTTTTAGATGCGCTTGCGCAGTCTCTTCTCTTCCCTCTGTGAACGAGCCTCTCCAGCGTGCCCGCGCATTACAGCTAGTCTGCGCATGCGCAGACGAGCTATCACTGCACGGGAGCGCGCAGGGGCGGCTATTCAGCTCCCGGCGTCCCTTTAAACATGGGTGAAGGAGCAGTCTAGCCTTTCACCCCGAATCAGCAGCAGCCAGACGGGACCATCCAGGAGCAGCCAGCCGGGACAACCGACCAGCAGCCAGCCGGGACGATCGAGCAGCAGCCGGGAGCCACACGGGACCAGCAGCCGCCAGCTGGGACGAACAGAATCCAAGCTGTACAGCCGCCTGGGTAAGTGAGGTGTCTGTGGTGCTGTGGGCGCTGGGTGGGGTGAGGTGTCTGTGGTGCTGTGGGCGCTGGGGGGGTGAGGTGTCTGGGGTGCTGTGGGCGCTGGGGGGGTGAGGTGTCTAGGGTGCTGTGGGCGCTGGGTGGGGTGAGGTGTCTGTGGTGCTGTGGGCGCTGGGGGGGTGAGGTGTCTGGGGTGCTGTGGGCGCTGGGGGGGTGAGGTGTCTGGGGTGCTGTGGGCGCTGGGGGGGTGAGGTGTCTGGGGTGCTGTGGGCGCTGGGGGGGTGAGGTGTCTGGGGTGCTGTGGGCGCTGGGGGGGTGAGGTGTCTGGGGTGCTGTGGGCGCTGGGGGTGGGTGGGTGAGGTGTCTGGGGTGCTGTGGGTGTGGGGGGGGTGAGGTGTCTGGGGTGCTGTGGGCGCTGGGGGGTGAGGTGTCTGGGGTGCTGTGGGCGCTGGGGGGGGGTTAGGTGTCTGGGGTGCATGAATGAATGCATGGCTGGATATGTGTGCATAAGTGCGTGCGGATGCATGGATGGATGAGGCTGCATGAATGAATGAATGAATGCATGCATGGATGTGTGCAGGCCGCATGGGCATTGGGATGAGGCCGCAAGGGCGGATGTGTTTGTACGTGATGATGCGTGCATAAGTCTGTGTGGATGCATGGATGGGGCAGCATGGGCATTGGGATGAGGCCGCATGGGTGGATGTGTTTGTACGTGATGATGCGTGTGTAGGGGGTCTATCAACGAAGACCAAAATGCGAATGTTGCCTGAGTCCAAATTAAGAGGAAATATTATATTGAGTACTCATAGAGAACCATAATAATCCACTACACACAGACTGTCTAGTAAATCAGCATGAGTTCTAGTTTATTGTTGAACATTGCTTAGTCTTTATGCAAGATGAAAAGACGGCGTTTCCAAATGTTACCTCATACTAAGTTTCAATCTACTTTTGCTGACCAAACCCTCATTCCAATAGATTACAATATGGCTGTAAATCAAAAGCCTTCTAAACAAAAGGTATCAGCAAAACTGTTTGAAGTGTACATACAACAGTTACATACAGAAGGCTCCATACTGTCTGAGTACATTTCTTCCCAAACCAGAATGTAATCTTCAAGGTCCATCAACAATTTGCACATCAAAAGACAGGGCATTGTTTCTGGTTAAACACATAGAACTTGTTTTATCCACCTACTTGGGAGTCAGTACATTGTTGATAAGTTGGGATTCAGTAAGATAGCTGAATAAAATCTAATTAATCATACATTTTGTAGTCTAAAATCAATATTCAAATAAACGCTTGAATATACCTTTTTACATATGATTCTATATGCAAATTCTACTAGCAACTTCCGGTATGTTTTACATATTTTTAATTTCCATAATACATAACATTATATAACCAAATAACTAATGTCACATTTATTACACTGTTTCCTTATCTTTCTTATGTTAGGTTATTAAAAATATTGATTGACCCCTATCACGTGCATAAGTCTGTGTGGATGCATGGATGGGGCCACATGGGCGGATGTGTGTGTGGTTGTGTGTGTGTGTATAGGGATGGATGCATGCATGTATGTGTATGTGCAGATGGATGGATGTATCTGTTGGTCTGTATCTGTGAGTGGGTGGTTTGGTTGTTGTAGCTTAGCATCTCTGTTGATCTACGCCTTCTTGTCTTTAAAATGCAGAGCGTATACGTCGGAGCGCATCGGTGGCCATTGGAGATTCCAGGGTTTGGACTCGTGATATTCTTCCGAAATCACTGCAGGAGGGTGAGTATTTGCACCACATTTTCTTTCCCACACACAGCAGATCAGTCACTTTAAAACACAAAATCACAATGCCTAGCTGCGTGGTTCCAACTTGCACCACATACTGGAAGAAGGGAGGCGAAAGTGCTTGTCTTCATGTCTTTCCAACGAATATCGAAAAAACAAGACTTTGGCTACAGCAGGCTCCTCACATCTTTGTTGACGTTGAAGAGTGGCTTACTAAGATTTCCCAAAAAAAAAAGATTCTTACAGTTATCGTTTGTGCAGCAAACATTTCTTGGAGGATTGCTACATAACAGTCAGCGACCGTAAAAAATTGAAGCCCAATGCTGTGCCAAGTATATTCCCAACAGCATTGGAAATTGAGACCCGGTTAGCGAAGAAAGGTAAACGTTCAAGAAAACGCAGAAGAATTGGGGAGACGCAGCAGCCAGAAATTTCAGCCACAGAAACATCGAGGGAAGAAACTTCAAGGGAAGAAACTTTGAGGGAAGACACTTCGAGGGAAGACACTTCGAGGGAAGACACTTCGAGGGAAGACACTTCGCGCGAAGAATCTACCCTGGTTGCACCTAGCGCGGTTCAAGAAATGACAGTCGACGTGTATCTACAAGGTGATGAAACACAGCTAGAAATTCCTATGACAGTAATCAGTGAAGGTTGTACAGTAGATGCAAAGGTAATCGTCAATTTCAAAAGACAGTTTGAGCAAAGAGAAACCGACAACGAAGCAAGCAATGCAGGGAGGGGTAAATGCAAGTCCTGTCAAGCAGCGGCAAATAAATCGCAACACAGGACACAACTCCAGTCAAGAAGCATTGGCATCCAATGCAATGAAGTAGAAGCCAGTCCACACCGGAATCCAATTTCATTTAAAATCCCACAGGGCACTCCGTGCTCTTCTACACCATTAAAAACCAATATGGGTAATACTGCCTTCCAAGAGATACCAGAAGAGAGCCCAATATCCAAAACAGCCAATGAGGCCGATAGAATCAATATGCAACCCTCAAGTTGCAATATTGCTTCTACTTTTGAGGAAAGCCTTTCAAGTGTTTTTTTCTGATGATCCAAACGACTCGACATTCAGAGCATCGCAAGCATCGGAGAGTTCCGGTAGTGAGGATTTTGCCATTCCTTCTGATTCCGATAACCCCTTGAGCTACCCCTTACCAGAATTTGAAACCTTAGCTCCAACAGAGATGGACCCATCCGCTGAAGAAAAGTACATAGTTTTCAAAAGCTCCTTGATGGGTTTATTTTCAATGATCCCTTGCCCTTACCGAAATCAATGCTTTCTTAAACTAACTCACGTCAAGATTTTCCCAAAGGGATCAATGGTAATTGTGAAATCTTTCTGCGAAAGAGGCCACACCTGCAACTTGTGGCGAAGCCAACCACTTATCCACAATTGCCCGGCGGGGAACATTTTACTTGCTTCCAGTGTACTTCTCAGCGGATCTAATTTTGCAAAAGTTAGTAATATGCTACATATTCTGAAACTTCAAGGAATCTCAAAAACCACTTTCCACCGCCACCAACATCACTTATTATTCCCAGTGATAGATAATCATTGGATGCAGCAGAGGGCAAATCTAATAGCAGAAATGAAATCAACACCCTTGTATTTAGCTGGCGATGGGCAATCCGATAGCCCGGGTTTTTCTGCAAAGTACACCGTTTATACTTTTTTGGAGTTGAAGAGCAAAAAAATTGTGGGCTTCACGGTGGAACAACTTGTTCCACCTGCTTCGTCAGTTTCGCTCGAAACCACTGCATTCCGGAAAACACTACTTGAATTGATCGCCAATGGATTAAACGTTCAAATAGTCACAACTGATCGGCATGTCTCCATACGTAAGGTAATGCGCCAGGAATTCCCAGAAATTATGCACGAATTTGATGTCTGGCATGTGGCCAAAGCTGTCGGCAAGCAGTTGCTTGTGGCTTCCAAAAGCACACACTGCGGAACCATTTCCCCGTGGATATCGAGCCTCAAAAATCATCTGTGGTGGTGTTCGCATACCAGTCAAAAAAATCCCGAATTACTGGTAGAAAAATGGAAATCGGCAACAAATCACATTATCAACGTTCACGAGTGGGAGAACAATGCCCAATATCACCGCTGCAGTCACGCCCTTCTTGAACCAACAACCGCTTGGTTAGCCCCTAACAGTACAGCACATACCAAAGTCAAAACCGTGGTTCTGAAAACAAGTTTACTGAAAGACATCCGCCATCTTTCCAATTTTTGTCACACTGGCGATTTGGAGATTTTTCACGCCAGTGTATTGAAATACAGGCCCAAACGAATTCATTTTGTTTATGACGGAATGGTGGCTAGAACACAACTTGCTGTTCTAGACCACAATTACAACGTAGGTAGGATTCAAAAGCTCAGAAGAACGCAATCAGAAGACGGGATAGAGGACCGGAAGTGTTACCGAGTGGAGTACTCAAAAGCACGGAAGCAGTGGATTTTGAAAGCTCTTTATGAGCCTAAGTCCATTGCATTTGTATTTGACATAATTCGTGAGATTGTGATGTTCGCCAAAGGTGAGATGTCCATCTCCTGGCATTCAAAATCCTCAGAATTCCCTCAGAATATTGCACCTGGTTTGAAACCCAGTGAAGAGGAATTGGTTCGCAAATTTCAAAGTCAATTTCCAAGGTAATCTAGAAAAATTTTTGGTTGGTTTAAAAAAAAAAAAAAAAAAACCCAACAAACTAACGATAAAATTTAGTAATATTTTTGTATCATGTGCAAGTATTGTTTCATGTGTCTGTCTATTGTAAATAAGTGAACTACAATTTTCAACGGTTCGTCTGTCTCTTTTATCTGTGTCTCTTTATTACTTACTTTGTCTTTTGTATAGTTTACATGTGCGTTGCAATCTTATTTCCATTTGTGTATAGTGATATTTATTTAACATTTTGGTCACTTATCCTTATTTATTTCCTATGCCCTCTAGTCCCTTTTGTTAATCGCATTAACATCCCTTTTTACTCTTTGCAATCATCTGCATAAAATGCCTTTTTTGTATAGAATGAATAACTGGTACAATGTGAAATGTTGCCGGTCTTATCCCATAAATCCTATGCATTTTTCCACGGGTGTTTCTAACTAATTTTAAATTTTTTAAATTTTGTAAAAAAAATTCGGTCCTTTACGGTAGATTTTTTAGTTAGGGAATTTTTTTTTTTTTTTAGATAGGTCTCGCAAGAGAATGAGGATCCTTGTCGTGGATTGCGGGCTTACGGTAAAATGACCAAATTAATGACACTCGTATTTAAAAGTATAGCAATAATATTTATAAAATGTTTTTGCACAAAAATTCTTAATTTGGTCATTTTATTAACCAATACCTCATTGCAATTTTTTTTTTGATGTAAGTTATTGTACTAACATGACTTACAAAGTAGGTGCATGTGTTTGCGAATACATACGCACGCGCACCTTGTCCACTTGTCCGCGTGTCCACGCGTACAAGCGTACATGCATACGTCTGTCTGGGAGATATATATATTTATATATATAATCTCTCTCATACACACCCACACAGACGTATGCATATATGTATGTATTACACACACACACACACACCTGTGGGTATGTTACATACATGAATACATAGACATACACGCGTATACTATATATGTGTGTACACGCATACAGTATATACCCACACATATTTTGGTGAATAAAACTATTTGTTCCATCACACCATCGATGTTGGGAGTGCATTGCAGCTATTAGGCCTCCTTCCCACGAACGGATTTACGCCACGTAAATTCGCGGCAAAAATCCGCTGCGTTGCCCCCTGCTATTAGGTTCTATTGAACCTAATAGCTCAATGCTCACAATGCGGAATTCCGCACCGTGAAATCTCCCGTCCTCACCCGCAGCATGTTCTATTTGCCGTGGGTGTACGCGCTGACGTCTTCCATTGCAGTCAATGGAAGCCGTCCGTTCACGCTAACTCCCGCTGTAACCAGCGGAAGATAGCGTAAAAAAACGCTTTCCCGCCTACCGCCGCCTACGCGGTGGGCGTGTCACATGTCTTCACGCTATCTTCCGCTGGTAAGTATGGGGTCCCTGGGGGGCGCCGTGACGGGCTTCACTGCGGAATATTACGCGGCGGAGCCCGTCACGCTCATGTGAAGCCGGCCTTACAGTACTTTCTGCTGAGACTTCAGCACTGGGCAGCTCCCTGTTATAACGAAGCCTTGCCTCGCTGTGCAGGGGAAAGGTTCAGCACTGGACAGCTCCCTCCTCCCTTATAGAGACCTGCAAAGGAATACACAGGCAGGCAGAAAAACAGATAGAGAGAGGCAGACAGATAGAGAGAGAGAGGCAGACAGATAGAAAGAGAGAGAGAGAGAGAGAGAGGCAGAGAGAGAGAGATAGAGAGAGAGGGGGGGCAGAGAGAGAGAGAGAGAGAGAGAGAGGGGCAGACAGATAGATAGATAGATAGATAGATAGATAGATAGATAGATAGATAGATAGATAGATAGAGGCAGACAGATAGAGAGAGAGAGAGAGGCAGACAGATAGAGAGAGAGAGGCAGACAGATAGAAAGATAGAGAGAGAGGCAGAAAGAGAGGCAGAGAGAGAGGCGGAGAGAGAGAGAGGCAGAGAGAGAGAGAGAGAGAGAGAGAGGGGGGGGCAGACAGATAGATAGAGAGAGAGGCAGACAGATAGAGAGAGAGAGGCAGACAGATAGAGAGAGAGGCAGACAGATAGAGAGAGAGAGAGGCAGACAGATAGATGAGAGAGAGAGAGAGAGAGAGAGAGAGGCAGACAGATAGATAGAGAGAGAGGCAGACAGATAGATAGATAGATAGAGAGAGAGAGGCAGACAGATAGAGAGAGGCAGACAGATAGAGAGAGAGAGGCAGACAGATAGAAAGACAGAGAGAGAGGCAGAAAGAGAGGCAGAGAGAGAGGCAGAGAGAGAGAGAGAGAGAGGCAGAGAGAGAGAGAGAGGGGGGGGGCAGACAGATAGATAGAGAGAGAGGCAGACAGATAGAGAGAGAGAGGCAGACAGATAGAGAGAGAGGCAGACAGATAGAGAGAGAGAGAGAGAGGCAGACAGATAGATGAGAGAGAGAGAGAGAGGCAGACAGATAGATAGAGAGAGAGGCAGACAGATAGATAGAGAGAGGCAGATAGAGACAGGCAGACAGATACACAGGCATACAGATATATATGTGTGTCAAAATACATACACACACAACCCACAGTTTGTGTGTGTATATATTATACACACTAACATACGCATATGTAGTCATGTATATACATAATGATAGAACGATTAGTGATTATAGTCGAGACGTTCCAAATAAAAAAACCACACACTTTATTTCACAAAAAAAATTTATTAACATTTTAAAATCTGTAAAGCCTGAAAACAAAATTGCACAAATTAAAATATCCTACAAGTTCAACTGGAAATCCAAATTGCTTTCAGTCAGGTCCATGTAGAACTGGAAACCAGTGTATTGTCCTTGCGGATCAGGGTAAGCTGTCCGTATTGCTTTAATTACACACGCTGGTATGGGGATTCTATTGTTTTTCCCCAAGAATCCATGTATCCACGCTGTATAAGAGCGATATGCGCCAACACGCATAACCCTAAGAAAAAACGAAAAGGAAATATATTAATATTTCTAAACTTATTAAATTTTTTTTGATAGTCTACATGAAAACAAAAAAAAAAGACGCATTGATATCTTATGGTTTTCCATGTTGCCTTTTTCACTAACCTTTTTTCCTTTTCAAAAAAAATATTTCCTTTGTTAAAAATTATACTAGCATTGTCTTGTGTGTTGTACAATAAAATTGTAATAAATACCTATTGTTTGTGGTGTCGTACTGTCTCCGGGTGACCAGTGCCGATAGTCTTATGGTGTGTTCTATGTTTTCGCGCACAAGCGCATACTGAGCAAATAACGGATGTTGTGTAACACATACGCAAACTTCTGGTAACATCTGTAGGACTACTTCGTGTTCTCGACAACAGACACACTCCGCCACTGTGGGCATGCAAATGCACTGCCCACAGTGACACCACTCTTTGTTGCCAAGCCTGCCATGGGGATCTTCAGTGGATCCTGAAGCACCCGCTTCTGGTGCACCCTGCTGATCGTTTTGAAAACACTGCAGACTGCTTATGTCCGCCTGACCATATAGCGAGTCTGCCAGTTGTTGAACCTAAGAAGGGATTAATATGAAGAATACTGTATTTAATGTTTTAGAAAAAAAGGAAGGGGTACATTTTTAATTGTATGGTGTTGCTGAAAGCGGCATGATCATCCTTATTAGGCAGGGCACAGATTCCTGTATGTATATGTGCATACATACACAGACGTACGTACGAGTTTGTATGTATATACACAGATGTACGTACGTGTTTGTATGTATAGACTAACGTACGGGTGTGTATGCATTAACCAGTGTATGCCTAAACACGTACACGCGTGTGTCTGTGTGTGTGTGTGTATATATATATATATATATATATATATATATATAATGTGTGTACACACGTAAGTAAGTGACTGTATATACGCATACACTCGTTCCTATGTGTGTATGTATATACAGATACACACGTACGTTCGTGTGTATATACACACACACGCATGTATGTGTGTATATACACACACACACGCATGTATGTGTGCATATACACACACACACGCATGTATGTGTGTATATACACACACGCGCGCATGTGTGTGTGTATATACACACACACGCATGTATGTGTGTATATACACACACACGCATGTATGTGTATATACACACACACACGAAATAATGTATTGAAATAATAAATTGTACGGGACTGATGCATAGTTGCGGTTTCAAACAATAAACAAAAAAATTTTTATACATATTTCAACACATACCGCCGAATATTGCCGAGTTTTGGGGAAATCCTCATCATTTTCCTCGCTATCAGATTGGAAGTCCTGTTAAAAAAAAAAAAAAAATATTATGTTTATTGCTATTGGTTTGCTTCAACCTTTCCATTTTCAGCAAAAACTTACCTCTCCAAAAGAATCGGATGAATAATCAAGCTCCTCAAATTCAAGATATTCCTGGTACATGTTTGTGCTTGAATTGGACTACAAAAAAACTAAAAAAAAAACAAAAACACCAAGTTAGTGGCACTTCAATAACAGTTATGGAAGCAGAAGCATTTTCTAATAACAATCTTTTAAAGGTCCATGGCAGGCATAATTTAGGCGAATTTTAGATTGATTACTGGGCGATTGTGGACAGATTGTTGATAGCTAGCATTATCCGCAGTCTGTAGGCAGATAGCATGCATATTGTATGTAGAATGCAGGTAAATAGTGTCGATTGAAGGCAGTGTTTGTGTCTAGATTGCATGCAGATGCTATGTCTATTCCATGCAAATTTTCCGAAGATTGCATGATGTTTGTATGAATGAATTGTGCGGAATGTATGCTGATTCAAAGCAGTTTGCAGTCACATGCACATTGCAGCACATGGAAGCACACAGCAGGAACAAAAAAAAAACAGCACACGGCAGACACACGGAAGCACACGGCAGGCACAAAAAAAAACAGCACACGGCAGACACACGGAAGCGCACGGCAGGCACAAAAAAAAAACACGGCAGGCACATGGAAGCACACGGCAGGCACAAAAAAAAACACGGCAGGCACAAAAAAAAAACAGCACACGGAAGCACACGGCAGGCACATGGAAGCACACGGCAGGCACAAAAAAAAACTGCACACGGAAGCACACGGCAGGCACATGGAAGCACACGGCAGGCACAAAAAAAAAACAGCACACGGAAGCACACGGCAGGCAAATGGAAGCACACGGCAGGCACAAAAAAAAAGAACACGGCAGGCACCAAAAAAAAAAAAACACACGGAAGGCACAAAAAAAGAACAAAAAAAACATGGAAGCGCACGGAAGCACACGGCAGGCACAAAAAAGAAAAAAAAAAAAAGGACATGGCAGGCACACGGAAGCACACGGCAGGCACAGAAAAAAACGCAGCACATGGCAGGCACACAGAAGCACACGGCAGGCACATGTTATAACCCGGCAGGCACATGGAAGCACACAGCAGGCACAATAAAAAAAAAAAAAAAAGGGAAGCACACGGCAGGCAAAAAACAAAAACAAAAAAAAAACACATGGAAGGCACACGGCAGGCACATGGAAGCACACGGCAGGCACAAAAAAAGGAGAACACGCCAGGCACATGGAAGCACACGGCAGGCACCAAAAAAAAAAAATACCCATGGCAGGCACACGGGAGGCACATGAAAGCACACGGCAGGCCCCCAAAAAAAAAATCAACTGCAGGCACATGAAAGCACATGGCACGCACAAAAATAAATAAAAAAAAAAAAAAGCCGGCACAAAAAAAAAGAAAAAAAAAATACACGGCAGGCACATGAAAGCACACGGTAGGCACAAAAAAAAAACAAAACATGGCAGGCGAATGGAAGCAGGCTGCATGCACAATAAACACTGCAGTCGCGATAGCAGCACACAGCAGGAAAAAAAAAACCGCAGCACATGGCAGGCACTATAAAAATGTAAGACACATTACTATACAGGGCATGCACAATACATTTTTCATGCACAGACTCACTGCATAAGGCAATGATCCTGTGTAGAGATGAGCGAACGTACTCGTCCGAGCTTGATATTCGTGCGAATATTAGGGTGTAACGAGTACCACGCGGTGTTCCGGTTACTTTCAGTTTCCTCTCTGAGACGTTAGCGCGCTTTTCTGGCCAATTGAAAGACAGGGAAGGCATTACAACTTCCCCCTGTGACGTTCAAGCCCTATACCACCCCCCTGCTGTGAGTGGCTGGGGCGATCAGATGTCACCCGAGTATAAAAGTCGGCCCCTCCCGCGGCTCGCCACACATGCCTTGTGAGTTAGCTGAGGGACAGTGCTGTTCTATTGGAGTTGCTGTAGGGAGAGTGTTTGTAGTGAGTGTAGGCTTCAAGAACCCCAACGGTCCTTCTTAGGGCCACATCTACGTGTGTGCAGGCTGCTGTTAGCAGTGGAGAATTTTTTTTTTTTTCCTCAAAATCGGCAGTGCAGAGCATTGCACCTGGCATTAGGGACAGAAGTGGTGCTTAGGCAGGGAGAGTGTTAGGAGTGAGTGTAGCCTTCAAGAACCTCAACGGTCCTTTCTAGGGCCACATTTAACTGTGTGGAGTACTGTGCAGGCTGCTGTTAGCTGTGTTGCTTTTTTTTTTCTCAAAATCGGCAGTGCAGAGCATTGCACCCTGCATTGATACTACAGGCACAGAATTGTGTAGGCAGGGCCACAACACAGTTATTAGTCATTGAATAGGCACAGTGGGCCTTTCCTTTTAAACAAAAGGGAAAAAAGTATATTTGCCCTGCCTCTGTCAGTCCTAAGGGCTCTGGGTACGTGTGTGCTGCGTGGAGAACGTAAAAAAATCAGACGCAACCAGCTACGGTTGAGTGCAGCCTTGCGCCAATTTCTTTCCTGCCTGGGAAATACCTGCTCTGCCACAGTTAATAACTCTGCAACAGTAAAGTTCTGTGACACTTTTGCAGGGCCGCAACACAGTTATATTAGTCATTGAATAGGCACAGTGGGCCTTGCCTTTTAAACAAAAGGGAAAAAAGTATATTTGCCCTGCCTCTGACAGCCGTCAGGGCTCTGGGTACGTGTGTGCTGCACGGAGAACGTAAAAAAATCAGACGCAACCAGCTACGGTTGAGTGCAGCCTTGCACCAATTTCTTTCCTGCCTGGAAAATACCTGCTCTGCCACAGTTAATAACTCTGCAACAGTAAAGTTTTGTGACACTTTTGCAGGGCCGCAACACAGTTATATTAGTCATTGAATAGGCACAGTGGGCCTTGCCTTTTAAACAAAAGGGAAAAAAGTATATTTGCCCTGCCTCTGACAGCCGTCAGGGCTCTGGGTACGTGTGTGCTGCGTGGAGAACGTAAAAAAATCAGACGCAACCAGCTACGGTTGAGTGCAGCCTCGCGCCAATTTCTTTCCTGCCTGGGAAATACCTGCTCTGCCACAGTTAATAACTCTGCAACAGTAAAGTTCTGTGACACTTTTGCAGGGCCGCAACACAGTTATATTAGTCATTGAATAGGCACAGTGGGCCTTTCCTTTAAAACAAAAGGGAAAAAATTCTATTTCGCCTGCCTCTGACAGCCGTCAGGGCTCTGGGTACGTGTGTGCTGCGTGGAGAACGTAAAAAAATCAGACGCAACCAGCTACGGTTGAGTGCAGCCTTGCGCCAATTTCTTTCCTGCCTGGGAAATACCTGCTCTGCCACAGTTAATAACTCTGCAACAGTAAAGTTCTGTGACACTTTTGCAGGGCCGCAACACAGTTATATTAGTCATTGAATAGGCACAGTGGGCCTTTCCTTTAAAACAAAAGGGAAAAAATTCTATTTCGCCTGCCTCTGACAGTCCTCAGGGCTCTGGGTACGCGTGTGCTGCGTGGAGAACGTAAAAAAATCAGACGCAACCAGCTACGGTTGAGTGCAGCCTTGCGCCAATTTCTTTCCTGCCTGGGAAATACCTGCTCTGCCACAGTTAATAACTCTGCAACAGTAAAGTTTTGTGACACTTTTGCAGGGCCGCAACACAGTTATTAAACTTATTATTCATTCACTAGAGGCAGTGGGCCTTTCCTTTAAAACAAAAGGGAAAAAATTATATTTGCCCTGCCTCTGACAGCCGTCAGGGCTCTGGGTACGTGTTGCTGCGTGGAGAACGTAAAAAAATGAGACGCAACCAGCTACAGTTGAGTGCAGCCTTGCGCCAATTTCTTTCCTGCCTGGGAAATACCTGCTCTGCCACAGTTAATAACTCTGCAACAGTAAAGTTCTGTGACACTTTTGCAGGGCCGCAACACAGTTATATTAGTCATTGAATAGGCACAGTGGGCCTTTCCTTTAAAACAAAAGGGAAAAAATTCTATTTCGCCTGCCTCTGACAGTCCTCAGGGCTCTGGGTACGTGTGTGCTGCGTGCAGAACGTTAAAAAAAATCAGAAGCCAGCTACGTTTTACTGCAGGCTTGCGCCAATTTTTTTCCTGCATGGGAAATCCCTGATCTGCTGGAGCCAATAACTTTGCATCACTGCAGTTCTCTGACACATTTCCAGGGCCACAACACAGTTATTAAACTTAGTAGTATTCATTGAATACACGCAGTGTGGCTAGTCCTTTGAAAAACTAGGGAAAAAATTCTATTTTGGCTGCAGGCTTGCGCCACTTTCTTTCCTGCCTGGGAAATCAAATCACTGGTAATACACCATGCTGAGGGGTAGGCCTATAGGACGTGGACGCGGGCGAGGATGCGGAGGCCCAAGTCAGGGTGTGGGCACAGGCCGAGCCAGTGTGGTGGCCAGGGGTAGAGGCAGGGCCAGACCGAATAATCCACCAACTGTTTCCCAAAGCGCCCCCTCGCGCCATGCCACCCTGCACAGGTCAAGGTGCTCTACGGTGTGGCAGTTTTTCACAGAGACGCCTGACGACCGACGAACAGTGGTGTGCAACCTTTGTCGCGCCAAGATCAGCTGGGGAGGCACCACCAACAGCATGCGCAGGCATATGATGGCCAAGCACCCCACAAGGTGGGACGATGCCTGTTCACCGCCTCCGGTTTGCACCACTGCCTCTCCCCCTGTGCCCCAACCTGCCACTGAGATCCAACCCCCCTCTGAGGACACAGGCACTACCGTCTCCTGGCCTGCACCCACACCCTCACCTCCGCTGTCCTCGGCCCCATCCAGCAATGTCTCTCAGCGTAGCGTCCAGACGTCGCTAGCGCCACAGTTTGAGCGCAAGCGCAAGTACGACGCCACGCACCCGCACGCTCAAGCGTTAAACGTGCACATTGCAAAATTGATCGGCCTAGAGATGCTGCCGTATAGGCTTGTGGAAACGGAGGCTTTCAAAAGCATGATGGCGGCGGCGGCCCCGCGCTACTCAGTTCCCAGTCGCCACTACTTTTCCCGATGTGCCGTCCCAGGCCTGCACGACCACGTCTCCCGCAACATTGTACGCGCCCTCACCAACGTGGTTACTGCCAAGGTCCACTTAACAAAAGACACGTGGACAAGCACAGGCGGGCAGGGCCACTATATCTCCCTGACGGCACATTGGGTGAATTTAGTGGAGGCTGGGACAGAGTCAGAGCCTGGGACCGCTCACGTCCTACCCACCCCCAGAATTGCGGGCCACAGCTCGGTGGTGGTATCTGCGGCGGTGTATGCTTCCTCCACTAAAGCACCTTCCTCCTCCTCCTCCTCCAACTCAACCTCTGTCTCGCAATCAAGATGTGTCAGCAGCACGTCGCCAGCAGTCGGTGTAACGCGGCGTGGCAGCACAGCGGTGGGCAAGCGTCAGCAGGCCGTGCTGAAACTACTCAGCTTGGGAGAGAAGAGGCACATGGCCCACGAACTGCTGCAGGGTCTGACAGAGCAGACCGACTGCTGGCTTGCGCCGCTGAGCCTCCAACCGGGCATGGTCGTGTGTGACAACGGCCGTAAGCTGGTGGCGGCTCTGCAGCTTGGCAGCCTCACGCACGTGCCATGCCTGGCCCATGTGTTTAATTTGGTGGTTCAGCGCTTTCTGAAAAGCTACCCCCACTTGTCATACCTGCTCGGAAAGGTGCGCCAGCTCTGCGCACATTTCAGCAAATCCCACACGCACGCTGCCACCCTGCGGACACTGCAACATCGGTTTAATCTGCCAGTGCACCGACTGCTGTGCGACGTGCCCACACAGTGGAACTCTACGCTCCACATGTTGGCCAGACTCTATGAGCAGCGTAGAGCTATAGTGGAATACCAACTCCAACTTGCGCGGCGCAGTGTGAGTCAGCCTCCTCAATTATTTACAGAAGAGTGGCCCTGGTTGGCAGCCATCTGCCAGGTCCTTGGAAAATTTGAGGAGTCTACCCAGGTGGTGAGCGGCGATGCTGCAATCATTAGCGTCACCATTCCTCTGCTATGCATCTTGAGAAGTTCCCTGCAAAGCATAAAGGCAGACGCTTTGCGCTCGGAAACAGAGCCGGGGGAAGACAGTATGTCGCTGGATAGTCAGAGCACCCTCCTGTCTATATCTCAGCGCGTTCAGGAGGAGGAGGAGGAACATGAGGAGGATGAGGAGGATGGGGAAGAGACAGCTTGGCCCACTGCTGACGGTACCCATGCTGCTTGCCTGTCATCCTTTCAGCGTGTATGGCCTGAGGAGGAGGAAGAGGAGGAGGAGGAGGATCCTGAAAGTGATCTTCCTAGTGAAGACAGCCATGTGTTGCGTACAGGTACCCTGGCACACATGGCTGACTTCATGTTAGGATGCCTTTCTCGTGACCCTCGCGTTACACGCATTCTGGCCACTACGGATTACTGGGTGTACACACTGCTCATTCCACGGTATAAGGAGAGCCTTTGCACTCTCATTCCCGAAGAGGAAAGGGGTTCAAGAATGATGCAATACCACAGGGCGCTGGTGGACAAACTGATGGTAAACTTCCCATCCGACAGCGCTAGTGGCAGAAGGCGCAGTTCCGAGGGCCAGGTAGCAGGGGAGGCGCAGAGATCATGCAGCATGTACAGCGCAGGCAGGGGAACATTCTCCAAGGCCTTTGCCAGCTTTATGGCTCCCCAGCAAGACTGTGTCACCGCTCCCCAGTCACGGTTGAGTCGGCGGGAGCACTGTAAAAGGATGGTGAGGGAGTACGTAGCCGATCGCACGACCGTCCTCCGTGACGCCTCTGCCCCCTACAACTACTGGGTGTCGAAGCTGGACACGTGGCCTGAACTCGCGCTGTATGCCCTGGAGGTGCTTGCTTGTCCTGCGGCTAGCGTCTTGTCAGAGAGTGTGTTTAGTGTGGCTGGGGGAATCATCACGGATAAGCGTACCCACCTGTCAACCGACAGTGCCGACAGGCTTACACTCATCAAGATGAACAAAGCCTGGATTTCCCCAGACTTCTCTTCTGCACCAGCGGACAGCAGCGATACCTAAGCAATACGTATTATGCACCCGCGGATGGAAGCATCGTTCTCTCTCACCATCCAAAACGGGGATATTTCTGCTTCATCAATCTGTGTATAATATTCCTCCTCCTCCTCCTCCTGCTCCTCCTCCTGAAACCTGACGTAATCACGCCGAACGGGCAATTTTTCTTAGGGCCACAAGGCTCACTCATATAATTTTTCTAAACAATTTTTATACGTTTCAATGCTCTTAAAAGCGTTGAAACTTTAACTTGAACCAATTTTTCGTTAAACTGGGCTGCCTCCAGGCCTAGTTACCACTTAAGCCACATTAACCAAAGCGATTAATAGGTTTCACCTGCCCTCTTGGTTGGGCATGGGCAATTTTTCTGAGGTACATTAGTACTGTTGGTACACCAATTTTTGTGGGCCCTCGCCTACAGTGTAATCCAATTAATTTTTTGCCCACCTGCATTACAGCTGACCTTACATCAGCTGTGTGGGGCACTGCAATGGGATATATTTATGTACCGCCGGTGGGTTCCAGGGAGCCACCCATGCCGTGGGTCCACACGGAGTTGTAACTACATGTGTCCACTTCTAAAGAGCCCCAGTCTGACTGGGGCATGCAGTGTGGGCCGAAGCCCAATTGCATTAAACATGACATTACCTCAGCTGTGATGGGCAATGCAATGGGATACATTTATGTACCGCCGGTGGCTTCCTGGCACCCACCCATGCTGTGGGTCCACACAGAGTTGTAACTGCATCTGTTTCCACTTGTAAAGAACCCCAGTCTGACTGGGGCATGCAGTGTGGGCCGAAGCCCACCTGCATTAAGCACGACATTACTACTTCAGCTGTGTTGGGCAATGCAATGGGATATTTTTGTGTATCGCCGGTGGGTTCCAGGGAGCCACCCATGCTGTAGGTGCACACGGAGTTTAACCTACATGTGTCCACTTGTAAAGATCCCCAGTCTGACTGGGGCATGCAGTGTGGGCCGAAGCCCACCTGCATTAAGCACGACATTACTACCTCAGCTGTGTTGGGCAATGCAATGGGATATTTCTATGTACCGCCGGTGGCTTCCTGGCACCCACCCATGCTGTGGGTCCACAGGGAATTATAAATGCATCTGTTTCGACTTGTAAAGAACCCCAGTCTGACTGGGGCATGCAGTGTGGGCCGAAGCCCACCTGCATTAAGCACGACATTACTACCTCAGCTGTGTTGGGCAATGCAATGGGATATTTCTATGTACCGCCGGTGGCTTCCTGGCACCCACCCATGCTGTGGGTCCACAGGGAATTATAAATGCATCTGTTTCCACTTGTAAAGAACCCCAGTCTGACTGGGGCATGCAGTGTGGGCCGAAGCCCACCTGCATTAAGCACGACATTACTACCTCAGCTGTGTTGGGCAATGCAATGGGATATTTTTGTGTATCGCCGGTGGGTTCCAGGGAGCCACCCATGCTGTCGGTCGACAGGGACTTCACAATAGGGAGTTGTACCTGCCTGTTTCTATGAATTAAAAAGCCCGGTCTGACTGGGGCATGCAGAGACACCTTGACAGAATGAATAGTGTGTGGCACATAGGTTCCCCATTGCTATGCCCACGTGTGCAGCTCTTGATGGCGGTGGCACAGTATTCTATTTCTCATTGCTTCTGTACAGCATTGTGGGCTATCGCCCCGCCCCTTTTCAAGAGGGTCGCTGTGTGAGGGTATATATATATATATATATATTGCCATATGTTCTTTATACTTTTATACCTATATGCAAGTTTTATTCAATTCCAAATGAGAAAAAACTTATATGTCGCCTTAAATCAGATATTCCTAAGGCTTTGCAAGCCGAAGACAAGATGTTTCTAGAAATTCAGAGAAGATACGGAACCAGACACAAGGCCGCGTGTACTTGGCTGTTTTCCCAGAAACAAGATATCAAGATGTTCAACCATGTACATAATTTTCACTGTCTCAGGCCGGAAATCCGGACTGCCCATATATGGTTATAAGCCCATTACCCCTTGATGGGGATGGGACAAAGGGTATAAGATCTCATGTAATCTGTAATAAAGCAGCGTCGGCAAAGCGCAGCCATGCCCCGTGTGAGAAACTATACCAGACCTCCGTGTGGTGTTTTCTTCTTATCGCCGGCAGCGGGCAAGTGGGGTGGGCCCGATTGGTGCTGTACTTAGAATATTTTATTACCCTGGCAAATGGCGCAACCAACTGGGGCGGTAAAACCAGGAGCTTACAACGCATTCCACCCGGATCCACGCCACGGGGAAGCTGTCCTGCTGCAAACCGAGCCTGATCAACTCACAGAACTCCAGGTAAGGCCAGCATATATTTATGTTGTGTTTTACACTGCGAAGTCTTGCAGCAGGACTGACTATCTGTGGTTTGTGACCGGACGGGTTGGGTTAAGAGTTCTACACGGTAACTCGTGTGGGCTCCGGGTTTGCCGTCATGGACCACTGACCGTGATATGCGCACCAATCGGTCACCCAGAAACTAGTCTGTAGTCTATTTGTACTTTGAAGTTTTAACATTTTAATAATAGTGGAGATTGTTGTATCTGCAGAAGTTTTTTTTTCTCTTTCTTTTCATTTAGTCTCACAAGAGAAGGGACCCTCAGTTTAGTTTAGTTAGTTGTTAATGGTTTAGCAGAGAGGGATGCATTTTGTGAGACAGGCTTCATAAGAGAAGGGACTCTCGGTCGGTTTGCCTTATATATGGGGCTAACGATTTGATTTCAGAGAGATGCATTTTATGGGACTGGTTCCATGGAAGAAGATGCCCTCGATTGTTTTGCCAGTATATAAGGGGCTGACAATTTGGAATTAAGAGGGATGCACTCTATGGAGCGTGTTATTTTTATTGTTGTTGTTGTTCTAATATGCGTAAGATCTTATTAAAGAAGACAGAGCCCCTCAAGGGCTGCCGCCGTGTGGATGAATTTGTAAAATGTAAGAAAACTCTAATGAAAATGTGTGACACCGACCCGCACGGCAGATTACAAAAATGGTGTCTGGGAGGGAGGTCTTTAGGACCGAGAGGTGCCTTGGAAGACCAAGGTTTGCTAGAAGCAGAGAGACAGTCAGAGAAAGTTATATGTACACATTATTTGTTTAAGAAAGTATCCGTAAGTGAAATGTTGAAAAGTACAGTAAGTGATCAAGAGGGCGTCAGGAGAGTGTCTATTGAAGGTTATATTGGCAGTTAGGTAGGGGAGAGAAGTATGAGAAACAAGCAATTCGATAAGAAAGTTACAATGCATGTGATTTGTTGGCAAAGAGAGAGTAAAAGGTGTATAATATGTATAATCCATACCAGGTGGATATATATGTGTATATATATATATATACTGTATGTGCAAATAGTTAACTGAGCTTGCTTTTAGGGGAGAAGAGTTTTGTTGACATGTAGCTGCGAGTCTGTGTAAGCTTTTCAAGGTCAAGAGATAACGAAGCGAGAGAAAGAATGCAATAACAACCTTGGTTAATATCTCTGCTTGCTGTAAAGGGATGGAGGCTTGAAATGAATTTAATTAATTATACCGTCTTAGTAGGCAGGAAATGTAGCAATCAATTTCTAAGTTATATTCTTACTTATACAGGGGTTGAAAATGAATGTTGCAAGGTCCCAGCATATGTGTTAATTATGATTTCAAAATGCAGGCAATAGTTTACGCTAAAACTTATTCAGTCTGTGTTTCATATTCGTAGAGAGATAACAGTTTGTTTTAAAAAGGTGGGGGCTTTCAGAATTCACTCCAAATTCAGGGTCACAGATTCTAAAACACTTCAGCGTTTAATACAGCATATAATAGCTTCAGTAGATAAGAAATATAGAATATTTCAGTCACTCAGCAAACTCTTTTTCACATAATTTGTCAAAGATAGCGCTCATTCACAATCTCATCTCAATAGAATCATGTACTTTATAAACATTATAGCACTCACCTCAATGTTTTTCAGCTGATGTATGTATGTTTGTCAAACTTTTTTTTTGTCTGTGCATCTGCATGTACTGGTACACCTTCAAAGGGGGGTGACGGAGCAGACTTCAGCGCATGGATGGATGAGAGTTAGTGACCCGTGTTCAAGCTGTGGTGGAATGTGTGATGTGGATAATGACTGGGGATAAAAGTCCTCCCCATGCATGGGACTTTGCTTGGTTGTGATGTGGATGCTTGGACTGTTAAGCTGAAATGGGTTCTGAAAAGAGACGCAATGTGCCAATATCGAAGGGGTGGAGCTAGATGATGTAATAGTACGTAATGTTTCATCCCTCTTGTCCACAAGGGAGGGGTGAGGAGCTTGAGCAGCTAGTAAAAGTTTTTTGTTTTGTTTTTTCTCCTGTCTCAAATTTTGATAAGATATTGCAGGCAGGATCAGACTAATAATGAATTCACTTAAAGGGATCTCACATTTCAAATATTAGTAGATGTTTTGTAGGTTATTCTGGCCCGATGTAACTCATGTTTCTGTTATAGGTGCTAACATCTTACAGGCCTTATCTGCATCCATCAAATCTTTTTACAATGTTGTACTACCTTAAACCGGGTACTATTGTTCCAATTGAGTACCCTGGTTTAAAGGGGGGGAGGAGAAGGCATAGGTGATCTAGGTATTGCAAATCAGCCATTTTTAAATTTTTTGCAATTCAGCCATTTTTAAATTTTTTGCAAGCCATTTTTTTTTAATTTTTTAAATTTTTTTCAAATAGAATACCAGCCTGATTGTCTAGCAGTGATGCAACAAGAAAATTTAAGTTTTAAAAAAGTTACTGAAAGCCCTTGTTAATAATGCATATTTTGAGTTGTTTTTTATAGATGGTACCAGGGTGATTGACGACTCCACACTGGATATGCAGTGGTTACACAACAAGATGTCCTAAAAGCAGAATGTCTCCGCATGTCGCAGTACAAGAAGCGGAACTGAAAGCCCTCGCTGAGGCGTGTAGAGTGGAGGAAGGTAAGACGGCAAACATTTAGACTGACTCCCGGTATGCATTTGGCATAGCTCATGATTACGGCCCAACATGGAAGGCCAGACAGTTTTTTACCTCAGCAGGACAGCCAATTAAAAATGTTGCAGCGGTGCAGTCTCATGGAGGCCCTACTTCTACCTGACAAAGTGGAAAGCTCACACCAATTCCTACACCGGAGAAGCAAGAGGCAATGCCATCACAGGCCACACAGCAAAGGCAGCGGCCCTCAAGCCGTGGAAGAAAGAAGAAAAGAAGAATTTGACAATAACTTTGGACTTTGATAAAAACTTGGACTTTGATAAAAACTTGAACTTTGATATGCTAAAGACTTTACAGTTAAGAAAAAGACAAATGGACTAAAAAGGGACGGCGTATGGTGAACAGTCAACAGAACTTGCTTACCATAGTCCCTGTGCCCCATGATGGCCCAGCTGACGCACGGAAAGACACACCTCTCGAAGCAGCAATGATGTCGACGCTTGAACGAGGACGGGTGGCTCCTTGGTTTTCTGTAGCTGCTGCATCATTTGTCCAATTTTGCATGATCTTTGCCGTAAGCAACAGGGCAGAAGTAAATTTGCCACATAACACTTGCCAGGGCCACTCTACCCATTTCAGGGATTGCAAATTGGCTACACTCAGCTCCCACTTGTTGGGAAGCATGAATATGTGCTTGTTGTTGTTGATGTTTTTCAGGTTGGAGAGACCTACCCTGTTACCAAAGTAAATAAGCAGGTAACCGCACAGAAGCTCATGAATGAGGTAATCCGCAGATATGGGGTACCGGAAGTGATTGAGTCAAACAAAGGTACACACTTCACAGGTGAAATAATGCAACACATCATGTCTGCTTTGGGTATATTCCAGGCTTTTCACACACCCTACCATCCGCGGAGTAGGGGGAAAGTAGATCCAAAAGGCAATGAAGAAAATGGGTAAATTGTGAATTGAGTGTCTTCTATTGGTTTTTCTTTTTTCTTAGGAGGATACACGCCACAGTATCAGAGTTTGGGGAATGATTTTCTTGTTAATTTTGTCATGAGCCTCTCCAAGGAATTGTTAGTAATGCATTCTGTAGTCTCTACTTTTCTCCCAGGTCCTACAGATGAGTGTCACAATCTGAAACCAGGTGACAGGGTCTATGTGAAAAAGTTTGAGAGAGAAACCCTGTTTGAAGGTCCTTACCAGATGTTGCTCACCACCCCAACTGCAGTCAAGCTCGAAGGAAAGCCCACTTGGATCCACACTTCGCACTGAAAAAAACTAATGATCCTGCATATCCTTTACATGCTATAATGTGGTACAATTCCTCTAACACACACCTTTGACTACTGTACACTAGCCCCCTGTTTCAGAACAAATTAATATAATCAAATGTGCAATATGGAGACTACACTGAGGGTGAGAATCCAACACTGCATCGTGCTAAGAGAGAAGTTGACGCTCCAGGTGGTAACTTTGATCCACATGTATACATAGATGCAATAGGAGTGCCAAGGGGGGTGCCAGATGGATTTAATTCTAGAGATCAGGTTAAAGCAGGTTTTGAGTCCTTATTTGCTATTGTCACTGTTAATAATAATGTAGATTGGATGAATTATATCTATTACAATCAGCAGAGGTTTGTAAACTACACCAGAGATGCTTTACAAGGGTTAGCGGACCAGTAAGGGCCCACTGCATCCATGGCGTTCCAAAATAGAGTGGCCCTGGATATGATTTTAGCAGAAAGAGGTGGGGTATGTAACTTCCTGTATGTGTATTATGTGTATTATCCCTTTGATCAAAAAGAGTATGAGTAAGGGACTGGACAATGTGACACCAACATTTCCCTTGTTTGAAAAAGATGAAGAGCCAGTTCCGATAATGACAATCAGATACGTTACCAGAAAAACGGAGAAATGTACTAGTACTGTGTCTGCCCCGGTCTCATAAGATGGACTTTCAGTGGAATTCCCATTTGCCTAGGGACAGTGCAGAAGACCTTAGGTTCCGGCGAGGGCACACCCTGCGGGTGTTAACTCGTACAGATAGAGGGTATGGATGCCCGGAAATAAGCCCAGGGAATCCATGGCCTCCTTCTGAGGTGAGGTAGGGATCCTTCCCCTTTAGGAGTAGGGACTTACGGGCAGTGGAGAAACCCTGACGCAAGGGAGAGACGACCGAGGAAGAGTGCAAAGTCTGATGCTTGATCTCCATATTAAGTTTTTTAGGGGGGTTTGTGAGGGTATATATATATATATTGCCATATGTTCTTTATACTTTTATACCTATATGCAAGTTTTATTCAATTCCAAATGAGAAAAAAATGTATATGTCGCCTTAAATCAGATATTCCTAAGGCTTTGCAAGCCGAAGACAAGATGTTTCTAGAAATTCAGAGAAGATACGGAACCAGACACAAGGCCGCATGTACTTGGCTGTTTTCCCAGAAACAAGATATCAAGATGTTCAACCATGTACATAATTTTCACTGTCTCAGGCCGGAAATCCGGACTGCCCATATATGGTTATAAGCCCATCACCCCTTGATGGGGATGGGACAAAGGGTATAAGATCTCATGTAATCTGTAATAAAGCAGCGTCGGCAAAGCGCAGCCATGCCCCGTGTGAGAAGCTATACCAGACCTCCATGTGGTGTTTTCTTCTTATCGCCGGCAGCGGGCAAGTGGGGTGGGCCCGATTGGTGCTGTACTTAGAATATTTTATTACCCTGACAGCTGCCTAGCCGTGCCAACCCTCTGCAGTGTGTGCCTGCAGTTCCTCCTCATGGCAGACACACTTCTAAATAGACATGAGGGTGGTGTGGCATGAGGGCAGCTGAAGGCTGCGCAGGGACACTTTGGTGTGCGCTGTGGGGGGGAGGGGGGGGGGCGGTTGGGCAGCATGTAACCCAGGAGAAGTGGCAGTGGAGTGTCATCCAGGCAGTGATTGTGCTTTGTTGGAGGTAGTGTGGTGCTTAGCTAAGGTATGCCATGCTAATGAGGGCTTTTCAGAAGTAAAAGTTGTTGGGAGGGGGGGGGGCCCACTCTTGCCGGGTACTGTGGCTTAATAGTGGGACCTGTGAACTTGAGATGCAGCCCAACACGTAGCCCCTCGCCTGCCCTATCCGTTGCTGTGTCGTTCCCATCACTTTCTTGAATTGCCCAGATTTTCACACATGAAAACCTTCGGCGAAGTACAAAAATGCTCGGGTCGCCCATTGACTTCAATGGGGTTCGTTACTCGAAACGAACCCTCGAGCATCGCGATAATTTCGTCCCGAGTAACGAGCACCCGAGCATTTTGGTGCTCGCTCATCTCTAATCCTGTGCTAATAAAAGCATGAAAGAGTACCGCATAAAGGTGCACTTACCTGCGCTTGTGTGGGGTCAAGAGAAGGGAGAAACAGCTGTTTGCTGTTTTCTCCGGTAGGCTCCACCTCCCGCTGTGACGCTTTCTTCCGACCAGCCAATGGGGCGGCTGGATCGGCGTTTCATTCATTTGCAAGTGCACGCCTCCACCGATGACGTCAGTCACCTGCTCACGTGACCGGCGTCTCGGGAGCGCGCATGAAGGCCTCCAGGAAGAGCGAGCGGTGCACCGTGGAACACATCCAGGGACAACGCAGGCGCCATCTTAAATGGAGAAGTTTTAAAAGTTATTATTTCTGCGAAACTGTAAGTACGATGCGGTTTATAACTGCTCAAAAGGGCTGCTTTATGACAGGGGGTGACAGGGGGAATGGGCTAATATAAAATTTTGTGTTTTTGCCTCGGGACAACCCCTTTAAGGGATTAAGAATAATTTACATGAGCGCCCTCTGGCAGATTACACAAAATCTGCATGTTTATAAGAACAAGCATTGTATTTTAGTAAAAACTCACTTTTAATAACTCCCTCTGTATAAGCCACGGAGGCGGACCACCCGAGCCCCGAGTCATGCAGCATTTCATCACAGCCCTCCAGCATTCTGGCACCTCCCATGGGCTGACGTCAGTGATGTAAGGCCGGGCAGCATGACTCAGGGACTCAGAGGGCCGAGAAAATCGTGCGAGATTTGTGCGTTGCGAGACCCACAAATATCAACCCCATTCTTTAGAGTGGGTTTATACACATGAGCGATATTTTCCTGCATAGCACTGCTATGTGATGAGATTCTGTGGGAGAAACAAATCACAGCATATTCTATCTGGCTGCGTAATCTCGCCGACCCCATTGAAAGCAATGGGGGACCTCTGCGATCCTCTGGCGTGGCTGTCATAAGGATCCCTTCATTCCCTGAGTGATATGGGGCCTTTATCACGTGTAAATGCTTCGCATCCCTGGGGCTTTCACATGCTGCACCACACTAGGCTGCGTGTTTCAGGCATATAGTCTCAATAGATAGAGTAGCAGGATTCAGGATTTCCCCCAAATGTCAATACAAAGGGGAAATATATTAGGCAAATAATAATAATAATAATCTATCCCCTTTCCAGGGCAACTCATACAGATGATCCAGGAGAAATGTAGTGTCAGGGGCAAGCGAGGTAAATTCTGATGCCAAGACTCAATAGCAGAGAGGACGGGTTAGTCTCTATTATGCTGTCTGTCTGCCCTACAAGACGACTTACCGTACTCCAAGCCTTGTGAGAGTTTCCTCAAAAATGTCAGAGAAACTTGTGGACGGATCATTTCAGCCATTTCCAGACAATTCTTCATCCAGAGAGGTTTTCTCAACCTAGAGTTGGGACTTTCTCAGGCAAGACTAAGCCTGCCATTCTGGCCTAAGCAAGCGTGATTTCTCCTGCTTTGGAGGATTAGTCATGGCAGGCTTTCACTCAGGCCAGCTGTTCAAGAGCCTGAAGGTATTCAGCCTGTTGGCATGAGAATTTAGAGGTCTTTGCTAAGAAAAATGTGATTATCAGTGTCACATTGTGCTCCTGGGACCTGTAGTATTATGGGTTTCTAGGATCACACTGCTGTAGGTATAAGTGATTTGGCTGGCTGATGGTGTGGAGCTCTCCAGCCAACTAATCACCATCATGATGTGCACATAAACACCAGCTCCTCTTACTAGAGTGTTCTGGTCATTAATCCACTATCCTTTTCCAACTCAGTGCTTGGTGCTATGCATGTTGCTAGTTTGATTTGCTTTCCCTGAAGATGGTCTGCACACCTGATCTCCTGTCACCAAGTCCTATGGTTCCTCCTCCTTTCCCTTTTGTCAGGTGCGGTCCCCAGACATCTGAAGTCCTATACATTGTCAGGTGGGTAATATCTACCAAAATGTTCATTTAATGTTAGTTTGGTTTCTAACGCTCTTGCACTTTTCTTGGTGTGTGGACACTTGAACTAACTCATGTTTTATTTATTAGGCCGGCTACCCATGTCTGCCACCCTCTTGCTATTCCTGGTAGACTTGGGTGTCACTCTACTCCTTCTGTGTGAATGGACTCTTTGCTGTGTACTTTCATCAGCACTGCAGAAGTTAATCCTCCCAGGTGTTCTCCGCTCAGCTGAAGGGTAATAGGATATTGCTCTTCTATTTAACTGAGCTGGGAATCCTCCTCCTTTGTCTGAATGTTGGTGTGAGTTTGCCTCGGTCACTCAGCAGAGGTCTCCTGTCTCTGACTTCTGTGTCTGCCCTGATTTCTGGACTTTTACCTGGATTACTTTTGTTCTCTGCCTGACCAGACATTGAATCAGATTCTTTTTACTGTTCAGCCTGTTTCGCGGTACTTTGCATCGGTCCCTTTAACCACTGTGGATCAGCTGCCAACCACACCGGGACTACTCCAGTAAGTTGGCACAGTGGGTCCACACCCACTGTCTGTAAGATATTTTTGTATGCATGAGGTTCTGAGTGGGGCTTCCCTCTGCCTGTGAGGTGAGCAGACTTCACGTGGTAACGACTTGTTCAGTGTATGTCTGAAGATGTGGACTGCACTTGGTGTGTACAATAACTTGTTCTGAGTGGTGTTCCCTCTGTGTTGCAGTCACTTGGTGTGAACAAGGTTGTGTTCTGTGTATGTCTGTAGGTGTTGACTATACTTGGTGTGAATTGTCATGCTCAGTGTGTGTTTTGTTGTATCTACCCTGCATGGTCTTCCTGTCTGTTACCATTTAGGATTAGCCAGGGCCCCTAGGTTCCAGTGTGGAGCCATCCCTACTGGGGGAATCACCCTGTTTGTAGGCAGAGTTCCATAGGGACTCACAAGACACCGAAGACCCTTGAAGTGGGCTTGTGAGCTTATGTATTCTGGCCAAAATACAGATCAATACCTCATACTTATCAGTAATTCCAGCTGCCTATGTTTGTACTATTGGTAAGTATTTTAGCATCTGTTGTGGTTGTTTGTATGTTTGATTTATGTATGTTGTTGGTGTCAGAATGCATATTCTTTCCCTCCTGTCTTATTTGGCTTGTGTTCATGTAGGTCGTTGTTCCCACGGCTTGCACAGACGTAACAATCAGAGGCAGAAACCTGAACCCATTCGGCTACCTAAGAAATGCAACTCAAAGTGCCTATACTTGTATAGTGTCCATCTTCATAAATAGTGTGAACAAGGAAGGCTTTTAGTAGAGGAACCATATTTAGGAGTGATGCTCCATTTTCCACAGGATAGATTTGAGAAAGGGCTCAGGTAAGTCTCTAGCGAAAGACCATTGTGGTTGACAAAGCGGTTCATAATGGCATTCAGAGACTGAAGACAGCTAAAGTCAACCCTTTCCCAAAATTGAAAGCTATGTGAGTGCTCCTTCTAATATTTACAGGAAATGGACTTGATATTCCTGTCCGGAAAGATGGCGTTCCTGGTGTCACTTACATCAGCCAAACAGATCAGTGATCTATGGGTCTTGACTGTCAAAGAGGCTTATCTATTCTTCCTTGAGGATAAAGTGATATTCAGACGCAATGGTTATTTTTTCTCCAATGTGAATCAGGTAATTGTTCTTCCGGCCTTCTGCGCTGAACCTACCTGGGATTAGGGAAGGTGCTCATAGACACTATACAGGGGCAGTGTCTGAGAATAGACCTATCCCAGCTGAGAGTTTGGACAGATCAGTTGTCTGTGCTCACACAGATCCCAAAGAAAGGGAAAAATCCCCCCAGCCCACCATAGCTAGGTGACCGAGAGACCCTGTTATCACTTCATATAAAAGTGAAGGTCTCCGTCCAGAAGACGTCAGGCTCACTATACCAGAGTCACAGCAACATCAGGGGCAGAAGGTGCGGTATCTGGCTGAGAACATCGGCACATGGAGCACACAACACACCTTCTGTGTAAGAAGAACCTCTCTATGGAGAAGACTTTTAGTCCGGTTCTTCAGTTTTTATTTCTGGTCTTTCCCACCCTTAATAAATCCTTCTCCCCCCGTATGTATATGGCTGCTGTGTGAGGATACCCAAGGAAGCCAGAAGTTATTATGTTATTATGGAGATCTAACAGCAGCACATATCTACCCAACCAATAAAGTATTTTTCTCTACATCTGTTTGTAGACAAAAGGGGGAGGAGCTAAAGTCCTTCTTATGGGCTTTGTACAGAATTTGAATTAACTCTCCAAAGCATGTGGTAGGGGAATAGATCCCCATGTCTATATGTGCTGCTGTTAGGACTACAGGAAAGAAGAACAGCATAATAAATTCTACCTGTCTGCAGTCACATTGACTGTAACAGGTCAGTGTAATGTAAGTATGAAGTCAGTTGTAAACACGCAGAGCACACGGATGTGAGAACCAGTCTGTCTGGATAAGCCCTTTATAGATTCCTCTATGAGCTCCATACATCAGAAGTCCTCCTATTACTCCTGTTCTAGACTCCTGACTGCTACATTGTAACAAACTGCTGCCGTGTGAGGCAGACAAGAGGACGGCTTCTCAGGCTCTGAATGTCAATATTTTCATTTACTGACAGCAAGCAGAGATCTTGAAAACAGCGAAGAAAGACAAAACATATAAGGACGTTGTAGAAGCTTTATTTCCACAAGGGCTCCTACACACTAGTGTTTTTTTAATGCAAATGTCAATGGGATTTTCTAATGTTAAAAATCGCAAAGCACAAACTTGCGATTTTTGTGCGATGCGATTTTAACATTCGAAAGTCCAATTGACATAAAAAAAATGCGAGTGGGTAGAAACCCTAAGACTGACAACTTCTTGTAGATCCGTGTAGAATCCGGCGGATACTTTCTCATCTTAGATTTAGTTATTGGCTGTGTCGGGCTTCTTGCAGGTGTAATGGCCCGTCTGGTCCCTCTCACATATAAGTCCATCCGCACACGGGCAGTTAAAGTACGCCCCCCAAAAAGTCTAAAGAAAGAGATGATAGGGTTAATGAAGACACTTGTGACTCCTAACCACATCTGTCACTAACATGTAGGATCAGCGGTGGGAGACGCAGCGTGAGGCCGGGGGTCCAGTTACTGAGAATGTCCCATCTGACGCTACGTCTCCCACCGCACGCCGGTTTACACTGAATTAGGTCTCATTCACATGACGAGGGGAATTATAGTCAGAAAGCAATGACTGAGGTCCCTTTGTCGGTGCGTTTTACATCAGGGTTTGTGGTTTTAATACAGAAATGTCATCTGATTGAAATCCGGTTTTTAAAGAAAAAGAATGGAAGGCGCACGAAATGATGTAATTTAAACATCCTATTAATTTCAAGGGGTGCGTAAATAAAGAAGACATTACGCCCACGCCAAACAAGAGTGTATTATATTTTACATCCATCCACTGATTATAATGTGTGATCCTGGTCAAAGAATCAAAAAGCAAAAAGACATTCGGCCCGTGAAAATAAAAAAATATATATATATATAGCACATATATAAACACATGGTCTGTAAGGGCTCATTCACACCTGCGAACGCAATGTAGCCCATGAAGAGCGCACCGTTGTTTTTTGCGCGTTTCTCTGCTTGCATATTGCGTCTCTATTCACTGTAGTTTTCAGATGCGCAAAAAAAAAAACGCAAGAAGGACGAATTGTTGTCACTTTTTTCCGCACTTTGTATTTTCAGCTTTTTCCCCAATCCGCTCTTTCCTGGTGATTTTGGTCTGTAAATCGGGGTGACAGCAGGACATCCGCATCACATGTCTACATCTGACTCCACCCATGCAGATCAGTCGTGTTGTGCGGACAGGGGATACGGCGGTGTGAATGGGCCCTGATTGCTCTAAGTTTTGTCCAAATTCTGTCAGCTTCACACTTGAGCGTTAACCTCCTCCGTGTGAATAATATCGCGGCTCCTCAGCGCAGGTTTTGGCCGCGCAGCTTGTAGAGACGGAACACGAGGATTTAGGGGGCGACAAAGATTGTGGTAATTTGTAGTATAGGCTCCTGTCACCTCACTGCTGCGGGTACAAGTACCTGAGTGTGTAGGTATTCATACACTGCCAGGAGGAGTAACAGAGGAACCACTGCATGTAGAGCTCTAAGATAAGAGGCTACAGGATGCTTATTTTGTGGGCAAAGCAAATATTTAGTAAAGCCGACAGTGAAGAGAAATAACTGTATTTGTGCTATTAGGAGTGGGGGCTGAAGAATCACCACATGTTCTATTTACGTGTCACATGAGAACAGGACATGTAATCTGTGGTGCCCGCACATCACACAACACACGGATGGGGCGCCCATGTGATGGGAGCGGCACCCGGGAATTCTGTACACAGCAAAGGGAGAAACGCATACAGCAGCCGCTTACAGATACTCACCCGAGGGCTGCAGGTCGCATTTTCTGCTGCTCTTGGTTCACATGTACGTCTCGGAGGAACGATCCCTGTGCGTGGCGAACGACAACATCTGCTTTTACATTGTGTACTTACAGAACAGAAATCTCCAACGTTCTAAATATAAAAGAGAGACATAAATGTGATGTGATTGGAATTCTCTTTGTCTCGTTGTTCTCCTTCCTGAGATCGGCCACAATTATTACTTCACACCAGGAAGGAGAGGCTGTTAGGGACAGTTCAGACGGTTGTTCCCCATCTGTGCTGTCCGTGTATTTCACGGCACACGGACCCATATATGACAATCAGGCCCTTCACATGAGTGTTATTTCACGTGGATCCTGTCCTGTTCCGGTCCGTGTCATGGATGAGCAGGATATGTAATGTCCGCTACCCGCCGCTCAGACATCACATGGACGTACATCCGCGTGCGGTCCGCTGTGAGTTGGGCCCTGGATTCTCACACACAAACATCCGTCTGATCGCAGCCTTACACCTCATTCATACGGAATTTCAAGTGTTATGGACTTTTTTTCCTATAGAAGTTCTGTTGGGAACAACGCCTCCATAAACAGGAATAAGGCGCGATCACACGGGCTCTGCGGGGATTTTTTTTAAGCTCAAAAGTCAATAATACTTTCTAACGTTAAAAACACATTGCACGCCGCATGAACTGGGATCTGGTAAATGGAAGGCTAACCTCTATAGCAGAAGATAAAGTGATACATTTCTGAGTATATGGACCCCATGGATAAATGATGCCCTTCCTACGACGGGGATGAGCCTATTAACCTAAACATGATTACCTGATGCCTCTGCCCTTAGGGGCGGCGGTCTTGAGAGAGAGGGAATACCCCCCCCCCCAACCCCCACCATCCAACCCTTCTTTCTCCCCCTTTGAAATACTAATTGGCCCTGGCCAGGCCATGGGTGCTCATTTTATAATGTTCTTCCTGAAAATAGCACTGAAAGCTGTGAATTAAAATAACGATGGAATGCTATTATTTCGTTTATATTCCCTTTCAGAAGACACAAGGCTTGTGACTACACTCTTGTATTAGAACCGGAAACCTTTCCATACTGCTGTGCCTTTGTATGCATAAATGAAAACTCAATAAAAATGATTGTTCAAAAAGATCCCAACACATTGCACGAAAATTGCAGTTTTGTTCTTTGCGATGCAATACAAAGGAAGCTCCATAGGGAAACATGGGAGATCAAAAAACACAAAGTTTTTTTCCCAGCAACATCGCAGAGTGAAAACATCACAAGTGTGAAGGAAACCATTGAAAATCATTGATTTCATAATTTATTGTTTTTACTCCCTCTCGCATTGTGTGGAAATCGCACTTTTTTATTGCCTGTGTAAAACCACCCTAGGAGCTGTATAAGAATGGCAACAGGGTCTCTAATAAAGGGGCCATTTGGTGTATAGTTATAACGTGATGGGATTGGAGGAGGGATGCCTGTATATGGGGGTCATGGAGTAATGCTTCCCTCCAGCTGCTCCTCCGCCATTGTAAAACATAAGAGGAACGCTGCTGCATGACTCCGATGAGAGATGGCGGTGCTACATGGGTGGATGGGCCTAAAGAGCGCAGAGAGTAATCTTTACTAACAGTACATTTCATGTTGTCTTGACAGCTCTATATGGGTGTTATTTAGTCCCCATATGGTGATATTAGAAGCTATATGGGGGTTATTTAGTCCCCATATGGTGATATTAGAAGCTATATGGGGGTTATTTAGTCTCCATATGGTGATATAAGAAGCTATATGGGGGTTATTTAGTGCCCAGATGGTGATATTAGGAGATATATGGGGGGTTATTTAGTCTCCATATGGTGATATTAGGAGCTATATGGGGGGTTATTTAGTCCCCATATGGTGATATTAGGAGCTATATGGGGGTTATTTAGTCCCCATATGGTGATATTAGGAGCTATATGGGGGGTTATTTAGTCCCCATATGGTGATATTAGAAGCTATAGGGGGGTTATTTAGTCCCCATATGGTGATATTAGGAGCTATATGGGGGGTTATTTAGTCCCCATATGGTGATATTAGAAGCTATATGGGGGTTATTTAGTCCCCATATGGTGATATTAGGAGCTATATGGGGGGTTATTTAGTCCCCATATGGTGATATTAGAAGCTATATGGGGGTTATTTAGTCCCCATATGGTGATATTAGAAGCTATATGGGGATTATTTAGTCCGCATATGGTGATATTAGAAGCTATATGGGGGTTATTTAGTCCCCATATGGTGATATTAGAAGCTATATGGGGGGTTATTTAGTCCCCATATGGTGATATTGAAGCTATATGGGGGTTTAGTCCCCATATGGTGATATTAGGAGCTATATGGGGGGTTATTTAGTCCCCATATGGTGATATTGAAGCTATAGGGGGGGGGGGGGCTATTTAGTCCCCATATGGTGATATTGAAGCTATATGGGGGTTTAGTCCCCATATGGTGATATTAGAAGCTATATGGGGGGTTATTTAGTCTCCATATGGTGATATTAGAAGCTATATGGGGGTTATTTAGTCCCCATATGGTGATATTGGAAGCTATATGGGGGTTATTTAGTCCCCATATGGTGATATTGGAAGCTATATGGGGGGTTATTTAGTCTCCATATGGTGATATTAGAAGCTATATGGGAGGTTATTTAGTCCCCATAGGGTGATATTAGAAGCTATATGGGGGGTTATTTAGTCCCCATATGGGGATATTAGAAGCTATATGGGGGTTATTTAGTCCCCATATGGGGATATTAGAAGCTATATGGGGGGTTATTTAGTCTCCATATGGTGATACTAGAAGCTATATGGGGGTTATTTAGTCCCCATATGGGGATATTAGAAGCTATATGGGGGTTATTTAGTCCCCATATGGTGATACTAGAAGCTATATGGGGGGTTATTTAGTCCCCATATGGTGATATTAGAAGCTATATGAGGGGTTATTTATTCCCCATATGGTGATATTGGAAGCTATATGGGGGGTTATTTAGTCTCCATATGGTGATATTAGAAGCTATATGGGAGGTTATTTAGTCCCCATAGGGTGATATTAGAAGCTATATGGGGGGTTATTTAGTCCCCATATGGGGATATTAGAAGCTATATGGGGGTTATTTAGTCCCCATATGGGGATATTAGAAGCTATATGGGGGGTTATTTAGTCTCCATATGGTGATACTAGAAGCTATATGGGGGTTATTTAGTCCCCATATGGGGATATTAGAAGCTATATGGGGGTTATTTAGTCCCCATATGGTGATACTAGAAGCTATATGGGGGGTTATTTAGTCCCCATATGGTGATATTAGAAGCTATATGAGGGGTTATTTAGTCCCCATATGGTGATATTAGAAGCTATATGGGGTGTGAGTCGCTCTACAGTTCAGCACCCCCCAGATGCTGTATGACACAATGAGGGGTCACACACAGCGGACTTGTAGATGGCACGCAGATATCCTGAAACAATGTGCCGTACAATGTAAGTGATGTGATGTTGCCGACCCCATTCACTCACAGCGGGAAATAGTCACGCTGCAGACTTCACATCCGCAGCGTGCTGTAATTGTCGCAGAAAAGTCGCTGTGGATTTCATCATTGTAATATAATAGTGGAATCCGAAGTCAGAAGGAACAGGAAAATCTATATGTGGGTTGTTGTTCAGAAGGTTTCTGCCCCGTGTGACCCCCTTATGTATTGTATGAGGTCCGGGGGGCATCATGTTTGTCTCTATATGACTGCAGTTGGTGACTTTGTAGCAGGGCTGTTATTGTACATTATGGGGTATTGTGTGTTATGTTGGTGTTCTACGGGGTTATTATAGCTATATAATAGTATAGTGATAGAAGTGGCTGTATGCAGAGGGGTCAGCAGTTCAAAGATCTTTCAAGGCACAAATCAGCATTGATGACGAGCGATTTATTGTGGTCTGGCACATTATTGGGTGGGTTTATTGTGGTCTGGCACATTATTGGGTGGGTTTATTGTGGTCTGGCACATTATTGGGTGGGTTTATTGAGGTGTAGCTCACTACGGAGTGGGTTTGTCGAGGTGCAGCTTACTATGGGGTGGGTTTATTGAGGTATAGCTCACTATAGGGTGGGTTTGTCAAGGTGTAGTTTGCTATGGGGTGGGTTTATTGAGGTGTAGCTCGCTATGGGGTGGGTTTATTGAGGTATACCCCGCTATGGGGAGGGCTTATCAATGTGGCACAATGGTACGATGGTATCAGCTACACCTCGATATCAGTTCACACCCGTCTGAAATACGCTGCTCCTCTGATGCATTGGTTTACAATGCATCAGTGCACGTATGCGTATTTACGCAGCATAAAAGCGCCTGCCGGGCGTTTTTATGCCAGTGATGACTGCATAGACTCCTATGGGAATCTATGAGAGCTGCCGGAGTAGAGAGGTGGGAGGGAATTTAGCAGAGTGACTGCTAAACTCCGCCCCCATCCCGCTCCTACCATTGCTGGCTGCAGCAAGAGGAGAGGGGGCGGGAGCTTAGCACACTAGCTCCCACCCTGTCCTGCCTCCTCCCCTTGCTGAGACACGATGAGGGGGAAGGAAAGGGGACACACAGTTTAGCAGAGCTAAACTGTCTCCCCCCACCCAACGCCATTGTGGCCTCGGCGCATATGTGTCGGGCTGTCTGAACAGGCGCACAAACGTCGGGTGGGCGAACGTAAAAAATGGTGGGTGAACGTAAAGACATTGACGCACGTTTGAATCCAGCCTTATTGTGTTTTTTGGGATATGAAAAAAATAAGCATTTTGCTTCAGGTTTTTAGTTTTTGTGTTTTTTTACGCTTTTATTCAGGATAGACAGTGTGTTCAATTTATTGTACGAGTTGTTATGGATATGATGATACCAATTATGTTGCCCTTTAATTTTTTTTTACATTTTTTTTATATCAATAGGGTAAACAGTGCAGAAAAGGTTGTGGTTTTTTTTGCAATTTTTTTTTACACCTTTTAGATCTCTATAGGGGACTTGTACCACAGTAGCTATGATAGAGGAGCTGAAATGACTAGCATGTTGGCAGAATGTTTATACTATGGACTGGAGGGAGGGGGAGGTGGAGGGTAAAAAGGACAATAAGGGGGAAGACAACATAGGCAGTGACCTGGGACCAAGCAATGGGAATGGGGGTTGAGTGGAGGGTGGGGTTAGTACAGTTAGAACTGACAGAACAGCTAGGAGGACCATAAGTAGCATAATGCATATAAAGAATACCAACAACCATATAAATTGTATGGCAGCAAATGCAAGAAGTCTGATAAGTAAAGTGGTTTAGTTCAATGAGAATATCTGAAGAAAATTAGGACATAGTAGGAATAACGAAAACATGGCCTGATGATAAGTTTGATTGGGCGGTGAATTTACAGGGTTACAATCTGTTCAGAAGTGACCATGGGAACAAGAAAGGCTGAGCGGTATGTCTGTATGTTAAATCCTACTTAATCCCAAGGCTACAAAGAAGATATAGGTGTAGGAAATGAACACGGGGAATCTCAGGCTGCTACAACAGAAAATACACTTCCATAAACCCATGCAAATACTATATGCCTAAAATTCCTCTAATAAACTCACTAACTCTTCATACTCTCTTACAGGTGGGCCGGACTCTTCTCACTTTCTCTTTTCTAAAATTGCGCTCTCACTCAAACCCCCTACTTTTATAACCTTACTCCCCCTAACTAACATTTCACCCTCTCCACCAATCCCTGTCTACCACTATTTTTATCCTCTCCTTTACACATAATTGCTCGATTAACCCTTTTATCTACTCCTGAGCCCTAGCCTCCCTATTGGCCCCCAATATGGCCCTGTACTTACTTTCACCACCGCTCAGCAGTGAACACTCTTTTATTTTACTTGCTCTTTGTGATGTGAACTACTAAACAAAACCTTTATATCCGTGTGTCATGTATGATAGATCCTGTCTGTGTCCCAGATGCCAAGTTAGAGCGTTAGCCACAGCTAGATCATAGGCCATGAAGTGTCACCGGGCATTGTTTCAGGGCATATCGCCACCCTGTGCCTTTCTTGACAGAATAAGTACAAGTTTTTCAAAGTGTGTGTGTGTGTGGGGGGGGGGGGTCATTTTGTTGTTGTCTCGGCGCATTAAGCTGTGAAATCCATGTCAGAAGTATATGGTGTAAAATATAACAATTCAAAGTTCATGTGAATGAGGCCTTTTTTGTAAATATGGAGGAGAAACCAGGACAGCAGCTGGTGACAGGTACCCACCTGGCCGAGACATTCCCGACCTTCTCCTTTTGGTCTACATTCAGCAGCTCTATAACTATCTATAACTGTTGCGGCTCCTGGCGCAACACCCACTATCACATTCAGCACTAGAATAACACAATTCTCCATTTTTCTAAATATAAAACAGGGGAAAGAAAAGTGTTAGGAATCCATTTATAAGGTCTCACATTTATGTCACATAAAGAAGTGCGCTTTCTAAAAACTGTTACTATGTCTTTGGAACACGTGAAAAGTTTTGATCGCTGGGGGTGCAGATGCTGAGACCCCACTGATTGCTAGAATGAAGCAGCTGAAGCCTCATCCCAGCGCTGTCACTGCAGGTTCGCTGAGGATGGGCCTTAGTCTTTATATTGAGCCCGTCTTCAGCCAGATAGCAGGGACAGCACTGATGAGATTTTTAGCTGACTTGTTCTAGTGATGGGTTGGGGTCTCGGCACTCAGACCTCCAGTGATCAAAATTTCTGACAAGTCCATATGTAATGACAAACCTATATGAAATCACATTTAGGGCCCATTCACACCTACATTTAGGGCTTCAGCCACAATTCTGTTTCTCTTTCATTTTTGGAGCAGAAAAGGGAAATTTTATTGGGTTTTCAAATAAAAAGAAATCAAACGGAAAAACTTCTGTTTTCCTCCATATCATTAGGTTCACATTTTTTAATGAATTAATAGCGCTGCACTACTTGTTCCAGTGCGGAAAAATAGAAACGTAACGGAACAGAAGCAAATAGAAAGCTTTCCGTTTGCTTTCCGCTTTTTGAAAACCCATTGAAATCAAAGGGGAAAAAAGGGGGAACACTTATTTATGTTTTCAATCTGTTTCTCTGCTCTTACAACAGAATTGTGACTGAAGCCCTAAGCGCCGGTGTGAATGGGCCCTCACACCACTGAAGAGTATTCGCATCCAGGGAAAGCATTTTGCACATTGAGGGTACATTTACACATAGCAGAAATGCTGCATCACCTGACCATTGGTGCTGTGCTCACTATAGACCGCCGGATGAAGTGTAAATATACCCTAATTACCACTCGGTTCAGCTCATAGCAGGCAGGGCTGACAGGTACACACTGTTATTTAGGAATGCCCTCTATAACTTGTGTTAATCATCATGATTGGCTGGGCGATAAAATTGGGTCCATTTTTGCTAAATTGGATTGGATGATTTTTTGCAAAAATTGCCAAACTATTGGCTTCCTACTTGGAGCAGAGGGGACGGGTGTGTTGGTGCAGTGCGTTTGCCTTGCAGTTGCGGAGATCTAGGTGTGAATCAGCAGTGCTGCCCACCGGGCCACCACCACCTCCACTGTTTATTCAGGGACATTTTGAAGGCCAAATTAGAGAACCCGATTCTTGCTGTTACTGATTTTAATGGAAGTTGGAAAAGGGAGTCTCAATTCACAATTATTTTTTTTAAATCTGGTCAGTCGGTCACTGCAAATTCCAGCAAACCTCTAGTTTCATTGGTAATCCGTCTGAAAGCAATTGGCCAAACTTGAAACCAATGAAACTTGAGGTAATTATTTCCATAGCAATCAATGTAAATCCAATTAATTCGTTCTAGACATTCCAGAAAACACACCAAACCACATTTAATAGAAAATAAATATGGTTTTTAATATCAAAAGAAGCAGCCTAATGTATCTGTGGTGTTACATAGGACTGGAGGTCACATCTAATACATTATCTGTCCTAAGAGTTATCAGTGTGTGTTATCTGTGATGTTACATAGGACTGCAGGTAGCATTAATACTCACCTTTCAGGTGCCCTTGGGGTCCCTACCGCAGCTTTCGGAGCTTCTGGCCGGTTGCCCGGCTCTTGTCAAGCCAGCAAGGCATCTATTACTAGTGACGGGGATTGAATTCCCCCCCCCTTCCAGCAACAGATTGCTCTAATTGGCTGAATCAGCTGAGTGACAGCCCTCTCAGCCAATCACAGCCAGCTGACGAAACTAGAAGCAGCCAGCGAAAGTAGAGGCAAAATTCTGGCTTGAAAAATCTGTAAAACTGGAAACCTGTGAAACTAGAAGTCAACGAAACTTGAAGCTTGACTGTATTTTAATAATATGGTCAACACTAATTATAAACTTTTAGTGCAGTCAGATCTCAGATATAGAGTTTGTACAGATCTTTTTGACTTTTCATTTGTGTTTTGTCCCCGCATTCTAAGAGCTATAATTTTTCTTATTTTTCCATCAATGTAGCCATACGTGATGATTTATTTTTGATTTGGCAGGGGAAGGAGGGGAGTCTGTTGGATTTCATTGATTTTCTAAATCCAAATAATTACGACGTCAAATTAACAAGTCAACATAGTTATTCACGTGTCGACTTTCTTGTAGTGGTGGAGAGAAATAAGTAAAATAATATACAAATGGATGTTTACCCCAAGCCCTCCTCCGTCAATTCCCTGTTGCATGCTACATCTTCACATATAACATCTACTATTAGGGCCGTCCCAGCTGGACAGTTCCTGAGGATGCGGCAAAAGATCAAGCGACTCGAAATTTGAGTCTCAATCAAGAGACCCAGCAAATAGATTTAAATAATGGGGATATAGTCCAAAAGATATACGAAGGGGTTAATTGAGAGCTAAAAGTACCCCTAGATTTGAGCTGCTCTACCCCAATAAGGAACCAAAAACGGGCTGCGAACTGCATTCATTTTATTTCAACGTGTAATGACAAATGGTCTGCAATGCGATTGGCACTGCAGGAACACTGGCACATTTTGCGCTCTGACCAGATTCTTGCACAGGTCTTACCGATGAGGTCTACATTGAAGGCTAAACGTGGTAGAAATCTGCGTGATATTTTGGTTCATAGCCACTAAATCTCAAAAGCGAGAAATCCTTTTACTTCAAAACCCTGGCCGGGCTCTTTCCCACGCACTTCACAATTTCAATCGGCTGATGGTACAAGACAGTTTGAAATATCTGCTCTAGTACTACCGATGTCATCTATCAGGTGACTTGTCCATGCAACAAAATGTACATAGGTCTCACTTCGAGAAAACTTAAAACAAGAACGAGGGAACTTGTGCGGGACATTGCTTCAGTGAAAAAGTGCAATGATGTGAATTCTTTGAAAACCGACGCCGTCTGGAGGGATTGCCTAGGAGCGCAGGTACTTCCGGAATGTTCCAAATTGTTTGTGCCATTCTCAATTTCGTATAATGCTCATCGCCTCCACAGTTGGACCTTCATTAATTCAGGGGTTGCTGCGAACTTCGGTAATTTTGAGTTCGTCAAGTGTATGTCTGCATGTCTTTTACCGGTGAATCCTCCCATCCGGGTCTCCTGTATCAATTCCACTCCGTTGTCAGTGGGGTTAATCAGTAAGAGGACTCCTGAACTAGGTTTTTTCCATAGGGGCGCTACATTCTGAGATGTGTTCTTTTCTGGTGATGGAGAGCCTTTCCATTGATTTAGTCCTTGGGTTACCCGGGGTCCGGCTTCACAATCCCCAGTTTGATTGGTCCACCTCTGAACTAGTGCAATAGGGGCAAGGTGGCAGTGAGCATTTGGTCTTAGTCCAGGTGCATTCCACTGAGTGTAAGGCAAAGGGGTTACCTCCTTATAGCAAGGATTTTTCTGATCTGTTTTCGAAAGAACTTTCTGAGACGTTACCTCCGCACTGGTAATAGGATTGCAAGATCGATCTTATTCCTGGGAGCAAGAGCCCCAAGGGGGAATATATAACATAACAGTCCCTGAACGCGAGGCGATGGAGTACATGACTGAGAGTCTCACCAAGGGACATATACGTTCTTCCGAATCACCCACAGGGGCAGGGTTATTTTTCGTGGAGAAAAAGGATAGTGGCTTTCAGCCGTGTGTCGATTATAGAGCCTTGAACAGGATAACCATCAAGAATCAGTACTCTTTACTAGAGATGAGCAAGCACCAAAATGCTCGGGTGCTCGTTGCTCGAGTCGAACGTTCCGCAATGCTCGAGGGTTCATTTCGAGTAACGAACCCCATTGAAGTCAATGGGCGACTCGAGCATTTTTGTATATCGCCGACACTCGCTAAGGTTTTCATTTGTGCAAATCTTTAAAACCTACAAATGTGATGGAAACGACACAGATACGGATAGGGCAGGCGAGGGGCAACATGCTGGGCTTCATTTCAGGTTCCCAGGTCCCACTATTAAGCCACAATAGCGGCAAGAGTGCCCCCCCCCTAACAAGTTAGACTTCGGACAAACCCTCATTAGCAAGGCACACTTTAGCTAAGCACCACACTACCTCCAACCAAGCACAAGCACTGCCTGCGGGACACACTGCATGGGTGGGTCCCAGGAAGCCACCAACGGTACATAAATAAATACCATTGCAGTCCCCCGGATAGATGAGGTAACGTCAGATAAAGTACAGGTAAGCTTTGGCCAACACTGCATGCCCTAGTCAGACTGTTTTTTTTTTTTTTAATTAATAGTCACAGGCAGGTACAACTCCGCTATGGGAATTCTGTGTGCACCCACAGCATGGGTGGCTCCCTGGAACCCACCGGCGGTACATAAATAAATCCCATTGCAGTGCCCCGGACAGCTGAGCTAACATCAGATAAAATACAGGTGGGCTTCGGCCCACACTGCATGCCCGAGTAAGACTGTTTTTTTTAAAGTAATAATCACAGGCAGGTACAACTCCGCTCAGGGAAGTCTGTGTGGACCCACAGCATGGGTGGGTCCCAGGAAGCCACCGACGGTACATAAAAAAATCCCATTGCAGTCCCCCGGATAGCTGAGGTAACGTCAGATAAAGTACAGGTGGGCTTCGGGCCCACACTGCATGCCCCAGTCAGACTGGGTTTTTTTATAAATAGTCACCGGCAGGTACAACTCGGCAATGGGAATTCTGTGTGCACCCACAGCATGGGTGGGTCCCAGGAAGCCACCGACCATTCATAAATAAATCCCATTGCAGTGCCCCGGACAACAGAGCTAATGTGAGATAGAATACAGGTGGGCTTTGGCCCACACTGCATGCCCCAGTCAGACTGGGGTTTTATATAAATAGTCACAGGCAGGTACAACTCCGCAATTGGAATTCCATGTGCACCCACTGCATGGGTGGCTTCCTGGAACCCACCGGCGGTACATAAATAAATCCCATTGCAGTGCCCTGCACAGCTGAGCTAACGTCAGATAAAGTACAGGTGGGCTTCGGCCCACACTGCGTGCCCCAGTCAGACTGGGATTTTTTATAAATAGACACAGGCAGGTACAACTCCGCAATGGGAATTCCGTGTGCACCCACAGCATGGGTGGCTCCATGGAACCCACCGGCGGTACATAAATAAATCCCATTGCAGTGCCCTGCACAGCTGAGCTAACGTCAGATGAAATACAGGTGGGCTTCGGCCAACACTATATTCCCCAGTCAGACTGGGTTTTTTTATAAATAGTCACCAGCAGGTACAACTCCGCAATGGGAATTCCGTGTGCACCCACAGCATGGGTGGGTCCCAGGAAGTCTCCGACCGTTCATAAATAAATCCCATTGCAGTGCCCTGGACAGCAGAGCTAACGTGAGATAGAATACAGGTGTGCTTTGGCCCACACTGCATTCCTCAGTCAGACTGGGGTTTTTTATAAATAGACACAGGCAGGTACAACTTCCCTATGGGAATTCCGTGTGCACCCACAGCATGGGTGGCTCCCTGGAGCCCACCGGTGATACATAAATAAATCCCATTGCAGTGCCCTGCACAGCTGAGCTAACGTCAGATAAAGTACAGGTGGGCTTCGGCCCACACTGCATGCCCCAGTCAGACTGTTTTTTTTTATAAATAGTCACTGGCAGGTACAACTCCGCAATGGGAATTCCGTGTGCACCCACAGCATGGGTGGGTCCCAGGAAGCCTCCGGCGGAACCTAAATAAATCCCATTGCAGTGCCCCGGACAGCAGAGCTACTGAATGGACGGACCGGATAGGATTGATTGGACTGCCAGCCGCTTCTCATTATGTCCTGACTCAGTGCTGCGTCGTCCCCTTTAATCCACGTCAGTGTGGAGGTATGTCCTGCTCTCCTGTTGTGTTCATAGTGCAGAGGGGGGTGGGGTTACCGTCTTAGTGCAGAGGGGGGTAGGGTTATCATCCCTATTCCCCAGTGCACCAGCACAGGAATCAACACCTCGTTTAAAACGAGATGTTGATGATATAAAACTTAGGAGCAGGGACTGATTGGCTGAAGGTGTATATACTGCACTTATAGTGAAAACCTCCAAGCTCCGATCCGGACGCTCCTCCTGTTGCCTAGGTAACGGGCAACGCTTCACACTGCACACTGTGCACACAATTCCCAGGCATGCCTGCTATATCATTAGTGTCCAAGTCTATATGCTATATTACTGATCTCACAGCAACATCCAATGTTGCATCCATGTTAACATTATAACTTCATGGGAAAAACATGGGAGGACATGTTGATATAAAACAATAAAGATTTAGAGATTTTTATGTCTCCACCTACTTTTTTGTTTACCCAAAATATATTAATTGCATCCTATCGTCTAGGGTAACACATCCTACCACCAATCCATGGATCAATAGCAAATGTTCTTAAAACGCTTATATAGCAATCCATTTTTTTATTAACCCAAAGATTATCCCAAAATCATCTCCTGTTATGTGATAGCAGATCCCATCCTACCGGAATAGCCCATAAAGCCCCTAATTTGAGGTAAAACATAATGAGCCGTACTCAAACGAATGTGTTTTTACATGCTTTATTACGTTTAACTGTTTGCTATCATACTACAAAGGAATGTTGCTTGATATTTACATGATGATTAGAATTTGCTTAGATAGCGATAATGATTTTAATAAATGTTTTTTCTATATACAATAGGCATTGGACCCAAGGACGGACCGTGGGATTGGAAGATGGACATGTTTTTTTTCAATATCTTTCAAGCTGCATCAATGCTCTGTCCTCATTTTCTGTATGTTTATTCTCATTGTCATTTGTTTGGTTAAAGATTGATTTAAAAAAGAAAGACCCTTTTTTTTAAAAAAAAAAAATTTCAAAAAGTTTTTTTTTCAAAGAGATTTTTTTTGCCCAAAAAAATTTTGTTTGTCTAACAATTGTACAAAATCATTATAGTTGAGTGATAGCAAACAGTTAAACGTAATAAAGCATGTAAAAACACATTCGTTTGAGTACGGCTCATTATGTTTTACCTCCAATTAGGGGCTTTATGGGCTATTCCGGTAGGATGGGATCTGCTATCACATAACAGGAGATGATTTTGGGATAATCTTTGGGTTAATAAAAAAATGGATTGCTATTAGAGATGAGCGAGCGTACTCGGATAAGCACTACTCGCTCGAGTAATTGGCTTTATCCGAGTATCGCTGTGTTCGGGTCTAAAGATTCGGGTGCCGGCACGGAGCGGGGAGCTGCAGGGGAGAGCGGGGAGGAACGGAGGTAAGATCTTTCTCTCATTCTCTCCCGCCCGCTCTCCCCTGCTCCCCGCCGCAACTCACCTGTCAGCCGCAGCGGCACCCGAATCTTTAGACCCGAGCACAGCGATACTCGGATAAAGCCAATTACTCGAGCGAGTAGTGCTTATCCGAGTACGCTCGCTCATCTCTAATTGCTATATAAGCGTTTTAAGAACATTTGCTATTGATCCATGGATTGGTGGTAGGATGTGTTACCCTAGACGATATGATGCAATTAATATATTTTGGGTAAACAAAAAAGTAGGTGGAGACATAAAAATCTCTAAATCTTTATTGTTTTTTATCAACATATCCTCCCATGTTTTTCCCATGAAGTTATAATGTTAACATAGATGCAACATTGGATGTTGCTGTGAGATCAGTAATATAGCATATAGACTTGGACACTAATGATATAGCAGGCATGCCTGGGAATTGTGTGCACAGTGTGCAGTGTGAAGCGTTGCCCGTTACCTAGGCAACAGGAGGAGCGTCCGGATCGGAGCTTGGAGGTTTTCACTATAAGTGCAGTATATACACCTTCAGCCAATCAGTCCCTGCTCCTCAGTTTTATATCATCAACATCTCGTTTTAAACGAGGTGTTGATTCCTGTGCTGGTGCACTGGGGAATAGGGATGATAACCCTACCCCCCTCTGCACTAAGACGGTAACCCCACCCCCCTCTGCACTATGAACACAACAGGAGAGCAGGACATACCTCCACACTGACGTGGATTAAAGGGGACGACGCAGCACTGAGTCAGGACATAATGAGAAGCGGCTGGCAGTCCAATCAATCCTATCCGGTCTGTCCATTCAGTAGGTCTGTTTCATGTCCATTGTTGTTTTTAATATATTCATGTCTATGTTGGGTGTTTGTATTGGTCAAGGGGAGTGGTTTGTCTATATATAAGTATGTGTCTGTGCATTGTGTCAATTGAACTTGACAAAGACCATATCATGGATGAAACGTTGTTTTATGCTGGATGAATTAAAGTGTTGAGATAAATATCCATGGATGCTGCTTCTCTTCAATCATATTGGCTCTTATCACTCTCCGGTCCGAGTGGATCCAGGACTGGTAAAGAAGTGCGCAGTTTCTTGCCCAGTGGTCTCCTCCCTCTCCATATAGAGGTTTGGCGTGTGCTGTCGTCTTTTATCTGCTGGTGGCGTTACCGGACAGCAGAGCTAACGTCAGATAAAATGCAGGTGGGCTTCGGCCCACACTGCATGCCCCAGTCAGACTGTTTTTTTTTTTTTTTTGGGGGGGGGGGGGCAGATAGGTAGAACACCGCGATGTGAAAACTTAGTGCAGCCATACTATGCACAGACCCCTGTAGTAATCCTGTAGCAAACGTATGAGCTGACCACAATAACAGTTATGTTGCAGAAGTCTAGGTAGACCCCAGTAACATTTCTGTAGTTACAGTATAGACAGACCCCAGTAACATTTTAGTTGCAGCAGTATAGACTGACCCCAGTAACATTTATGTAGCTGCGGTATTGGCAGACCCCTGTAACATTCCTGCAGCTGAAGTATTGGCAGACTCCTGTAACGTTAATGCAGTTACGCTCCTCTCATTTGGCCCAAACAAGTTTCTCGGATAACTGTGGTAACACGAGAGAAAATACATGATGCGCATTGCTGACCCCCTGACCCCAAGCGGGAGGAGGAGGTGGCATTACAAGGCCAAGACAGCATGACCAGGACCCGCTATAGTCTGTGTGGGAACCACGTTAGCGGGCCCACATTCAGGCTTGGTTCCGGGCCTCCACCGTGGATTTTGCCTCCATGGGCAAAATCAAACCTTCAGCTCCACCTAAGAGCCACTGGACAAAAGTAAAGCCACAGAATAAAAGCAGAAGTGACAACAGCTATGTGGAAAAGCTAGTATATTCTGAGACAAGAGGGGCATTTGATAGCAATGAAAAGGATATTATAGGAACTAAAAGTAGGCACTCCTCCTCATCTCAATCAGAAATATGGAAAGGCTTCATTCATATGTTTTCTGTTGACCATTGCGAAGTGTTAGCAATGCAAGTTTCTAGCTATACCACTCATCTTTGTCAGGAATTACCAAAGATGATCACAAGTAAAGGCCTCTTCAATCAGTTCAAAATCAGACTGGGAGTATGTGGCTTTCAGCTGGCCTGCTTCCACCAAGGATATGTGCCTGCTGCTACTGTCCCCAGCCCTGTAGGGATGCTGTGTTCGAGAGTCGGCTCTATTCCTACCTCAGCATGACACAACACCATGTAATTATTATCTGCAGCAACAAGATGGAAGCCTGCAAATGCTGTACCGCTCGGCTGAATGCTTTAGCGAGGGATAATCGAATAGCACCCCGGTTGTATTTCTTTGGTTTTCGGAACTGTGCCCAGGATTAAGAGGGACGGGGACGGGGACGGGGGGGGGGGGGTGTGAGGGTATATATATATATATATATATATATATTGCCATATGTGTTTTTTATGCTTTTATACCTGTATGCAAGTTTTATTCAATTCCAAATGAAAAAAACTTATATGTCGCCTTACATCAGATATTTCAAGAGAGATGTTCTTTAAATTCAGAGAAGATACGGAACCAGACACAAGGCCGCATGTACTTGGCCGATTTCCCAGAAGCGCTGGAACAAGATATCAAGATGTTCAAATGTACATAACTTTCACTGTCTTAGGCCGAAATCCGGACTTCTTAGAATTGAGTGGGTGATTCTTTGCACTGGAGTTAATTAAATACGTGATTTTCTGTACAAGCCAGTATCAAGATAATGACTGTTATATGATTTTCACTGTCTCAGTCCGCAAATCCGGACTGCCCATATATGGTTATAAGCCCATCACCCCTTGGTGGTGAGAGGGCAGAGGGTATAAGATCTCATGTAATCTGTAATAAAGCACGACGTCGACGTGGGCACAGCTGAGAGCCATGTCCCGTGTGAGGAATGATACCAGATCCCTGTGTGGTGTCTCTTCTTACGGCCGGCAGCGGGGCAAGTGGGGTGGGCCCGATTGGTGTTGCACTTAGAATTTTAACCCTCATAAATGGCGCCCGAACGTGCGTCGGTAAAACCAGGAGCTTACAGCACAATTCACCCGGATCCACGCCACTGAGAAACCGTCCTGCTGCAAACCGAGCCTGATCAACTCACTTAGAACTCCAGGTAAGACAAGCATATATTTATGTTGTGTTTTACACTGCGAGTCTTGCAGCGGGATGGACTATCTGTGGTTTGTGACCGGACGGGTTGGGTTAAGAGTTCTACACGGTAACTCGTGTGGGCTCCGGGTTTGCCGTCCTGGACCACTGACCGTGATATGCGCACCAATGGCTCACCCAGAAACTAGTCTGTAGTCTATTTGTACTTTGAAGTCTGTAACGTTTTAATAATAGTGGAGATTGTTTGTTGTATCTGCAGAGTTTTTTTTTTTCTCTTACTTTTCATTTGATCTCACAAGAGAAGGGACCCTTGGGTTTAGTTTAGTTAGTTGTTAATGGTTTAGCAGAGAGGGATGCATTTTGTGAGATAGGCTTCATAAGAAAAAAGGGACTCTCGGTCGGTTTGCCTTATATATGGGGCTAACGATTTGATTTCAGAGAGATGCATTTTTATGGGACTGGTTCCATAAGGAGAGGGGACCCTCGGTTGTCTGCCGGTATATAAGGGGCTGACAATTTGAGAATTAAGAGGGATGCATTCTATGGAGCGTGTTATTATTATTATTTTTGTTGTTGTAATATGCGTAAGATCTTATTAAAGAAGATAGAGCCCCTCAAGGGCTGCCGCCGTGTGGATGAATCTGTAAAATGTAAGAAAACTCTAATGAAAATGTGTGACACCGACCCGCACGGCAGATTACAAAATGGTGTCTGGGAGGGAGGTCTTTAGGACCGAGAGGTGCCTTGGAAGATCAAGGTTTGCTAGGAGAGAGAGAGACAGTCAGAGAAAGTTACGTATGTACACATTATTTGTTTAAGAAAGTATCCGTAAGTGAAATGTTGAAAAGTACAGTAAGTGATCAAGAGGGCGTCAGGAGAGTGTCTATTGAAGGTTATATTAGCAGTTAGGTAGGGGAGAGAAAAGTGATGAGTAACAAGCAAGTCGATAAGTAAGTTACAATGCACGTGATTGGTTGGCAAAGAGAGAAAAAAATGTGTATAATACAAGATAGATAATAGATAATATGTATAATCCATACTAGGTGGATATATGTGTGTATATATATATATATATATGTATATACTGTAAGTGCAAATAGTTAACTGAGATTGCTTTTAGGGGAGAAGAGTTTTGTTGACATATAGCTGCGAGTCTCTGTGTAGCCTTCCAAGGTCAGGAAGATAACAGCGAGAGAGAAAATGCAATAACAACCTTGGTTAATATCTTGGCTTGCTTGCAATGAATTGAAATGAATTTAATTAGTTATACTGTCTTAGTAGGCAGGGAAATATAGTAATTTCTAATGTATATTCTTACTTATACAGGGGTTGAAAATGAATGTTGCAAGGTCCCAGGATATGTGTTAATTATGATTTCAAAATGCAGGCAATAGTTTAAGCTAAAACTTATTCAGTCTGTGTCTCATAGTCGCGGAGAGATAACAGTCAGGGTCACAAGGGGGGCTGAAAAATACCCAGAGATTCTAAAATACTTCAGCGTTTAATACAGCATATAATAGCTTCAGTAGATAAGAAATATAGAATATTTCAGTCACTCAGCAAACTTTTTCACATAATTTGTCATAGATAGCGCTCATTCACAATCTCATCTCAATAGAATTATGTACTTTATAAATTAATAGCACTCACCTCGGTGTTTTTCAGCTGATGTATGTATGTTTGTCAAACTTTTTTTTCTGTGCATCTGTGTGTACTGATACACCTCCAAGGGGGTGACAGAGCAGACTTGAGAGCATGGATGGATGGGAGTTGGTGACCCATGTTCAAGCTGTGGTGGAATGTGTGATGTGGATAATTGACTGGGGATGGGGGTCCTCCCCATGCATGGGACTTTGCTTGGTTGTGATGTGGATGCTTGGACTGTTAAGCTGAAATGGGTTCTGAGAAGACGGACGCAAGGAGCCAATATCGAAGGGGTGGAGCTAGATGATGTAATAGTACGTAATGTTTCATCCTTCTTGTCCACAAGGGAGGGGTGAGAATTTTGAGCAGCTAGTAAAAGTTTGTTTTGTTTTTGTTTGTTTTTTCTCCTGTCTGAAATTTTGATAAGACTGCAGGCAGGAACAGACTAATAATGAATTCACTTAAAGGGATATCACATTTCCAATATTAGTAGATGTTTTGTAGATTATTCTTCCCCGGTGTAACTCATGTTTCTGTTATAGGTGCTAACTTCTTACAGGCCTTATCTGCATCCATCAAATCTTTTTACAATGTTATACTACCTTAAACCCGGCTACTATTGTTCCAATTGAGTACCCTGGTTTAAAGGGGGGGAGGAGAAGGCATAGGTGATCTAGGTATTGCAAGTCAGCCATTTTAGGTATTGCAAGTCAGCCATTTTAGGTATTGCAAATCAGCCATTTTTAAATTTTTTGCAAGCCATTTTTAAATTTTTTAATTTTTTGCAACAAGATTCTGATCTTTTTGAAATAAAATACCAGCCTGATTGTCTAGCAGTGATGCAACAAGAAAATTTAAGTTTTAAAAAAAGTTACTGAAAGCCCTTGTTAATAATGCATATTTTGAGTTGTTTTTTATAGATGGTACCCAGGGTGATTGACGACTCCACACTGGATATACGGTGGTTACACAACAAGATGTCCTAAAAAGCAGAATGTCTCCGCATGTCGCAGTACAAGAAGCGGAATTAAAAGCACTCACGGAGGCGTGTAGAGTGGAGGAAGGTAAGACGGCAAACATTTACACTGACTCCCGGTATGAATTTGGCATAGCTCATGATTACGGCCCAACATGGAAGGCCAGACAGTTTTTTACCACAGCAGGACAGCCAATTAAGAATGATGCAATGGTGCAGTCTCATGGAGACCCTATTTCTACCTGACAAAGTGGAAAGCTCACACCAATTCCTACACCAGAGAAGCAAGAGGCAACGCCATCACAGGCCACACAGCAAAAGCAGCGGCCCTCAAGCCGTGGAAGAAAGAAGAAAAGAAGAATTTAACAATAATTATGGACTTTGACTACACTTGGACTTTGATAAAAACTTGGACTTTGATAAAAACTTGGACTTTGATTTGAACTTGGACTTTGATAAAAACATTGGACTTTGATATGCTAAAGACTTTACAGTTAAGAAAAAGATAAATGGACTAAAAAGGGACGGCGTATGGTGAACAGTCAACAGAACTTGCTTACCATAGTCCCTGTGCCCCATGATGGCCCAGCTGACGCACGGAAAGACGCACCTCTCAAAGCAGTAATGATGTCGACACTTGAACAAGGACGGGTGGCTCCTTGGTTTTCTGTAGCTGCTGCATCATTTGTCCAATTTTGCATGATCTTTGCCGTAAGCAACAGGGCAGAAGAAAATTTGCCACATCACACTTGCCTAGACCACTCTACTCATTTCAGGGATTGCAAATTGGCTACACTCAGCTCCTACTTGTTGGGAAGCAGGAATATGTGCTTGTTGTTGATTTCTTTTCAGGTTGGAGACCTACCCTGTTACCAAAGTAAATAAGCAGGTAACCGCACAGAAGCTCATGAATGAGGTAATCCGCAGATATGGGGTATCGGAAGTGATTGACTCAAAGGTACACACTTCACAGGTGAAATAATGCAATACATCATGTCTGTTTTGGGTATATTCCAGGCTTTTCACACACCCTACCATCCGCGGAGTAGTGGGAAAGTAGATACAAAAGACAATGAAGAAAATGGTAACATTTTGAATTGAGTGTCTTTTATTAGTTTTTCTTTTTCTTAGGAGGGTACATGCCACAGTAGCCGAGTTTGGGGAATGATTTTCTTGTTAATTTTGTCATAGGCCTCTCCAAGGAATTGTTAGTAATGTATTCTGTAGTCTCTGCTTTTCTCCCAGGTCCTACAGATGAGTGTCACAATCTAAAACCAGGTGACAGGGTCTATGTGAAAAAGTTTGAGAGACAAACCCTGTTTGAATGTCCTTACCAGATGTTGTTCACCCAACTGAAGTCAAGCTCGAAGGAAAGCCCACTTGGATCCACACTTCGCACTGAAAAAACTAATGATCCTGCATATCCTTTAAATGCTATAATGTGGTAGAATTCCTCCAACACACACCTTTGACTACTGTACACTAGCCCCCTGTTTCAGAACAAATTAATACAATCAACAAGAGTACACTGAGGGTGAGAATCCAACACCGCATCGTGCTAAGAGAGACATTGACGCTCCAGGTGGTAACTTTGATCCACATGTATACATAGATGCAATAGGAGTGCCAAGGGGGGTGCCAGATGGATTTAATTCTAGAGATCAGGTTAAAGCAGGTTTTGAGTCCTTATTTGCTATTGTCACTGTTAATAATAATGTAGATTGGATGAATTATATCTATTACAATCAGCAGAGGTTTGTAAACTACACCAGAGATGCTTTACAAGGGTTAGCGGTCCAGTTAGGGCCCACTGCATCCATGGCGTTCCAAAATAGAGTGGCCGTGGATATGATTTTAGCAGAAGAGGTGGGGTATGTAATTTCCTGTTTGTGTATTATCCCTTTAATGGTGACCAAAATTTCCCTTGTTTGAAAAAGATGAAGAGCCAGTTCCGATAATGGCAACCAGGTACGTTACCAGAAGAATGGAGAAATGTACTAGTACTGTGTCTGCCTCAGTCTCATAAGATGGACTGTCAGTGGACTTCCCATTTGCCTAGGGAAAGTGCAGAAGACCTTAGGTTCCGGCGAGGGCACACCCTTTGGGGTGTTAACTTGTACAGATAGAGGGTATGGATGCCCGGAAATAAGCCCAGGGAATCCATGGCCTCCTTCTGAGGTGAGGTAGGGATCCCTCCCTTTTAGGAGTAGGGACTTACGGGCAGCGGAGAAACCCTGACGCAAGGGAGAGACGACCGAGGAAAAGTGCAAAGTCTGATGCTTGATCTCCATATTAAGTTTTTTAGGGGGGTTTGTGAGGGTATATATATATATATATATTGCCATATGTGTTTTTTATGCTTTTATACCTGTATGCAAGTTTTATTCAATTCCAAATGAAAAAAACTTATATGTCGCCTTACATCAGATATTTCAAGAGAGATGTTCTTTAAATTCAGAGAAGATACGGAACCAGACACAAGGCCGCATGTACTTGGCCGATTTCCCAGAAGCGCTGGAACAAGATATCAAGATGTTCAAATGTACATAACTTTCACTGTCTTAGGCCGAAATCCGGACTTCTTAGAATTGAGTGGGTGATTCTTTGCACTGGAGTTAATTAAATACGTGATTTTCTGTACAAGCCAGTATCAAGATAATGACTGTTATATGATTTTCACTGTCTCAGTCTGCAAATCCGGACTGCCCATATATGGCTATAAGCCCATCACCCCTTGGTGGTGAGAGGGCAGAGGGTATAAGATCTCATGTAATCTGTAATAAAGCACGACGTCGACGTGGGCACAGCTGAGAGCCATGTCCTGTGTGAGGAATGATTCCAGATCCCTGTGTGGTGTCTCTTCTTACGGCCGGCAGCGGGGCAAGTGGGGTGGGCCCGATTGGTGTTGCACTTAGAATTTTAACCCTCATAGGGGGAAGGGGGGAGGTGCATTCCTATTGTGCCGGTTAAGGTGAAATTCTTGGACTGCCGCAAGAGGGACCAAAGCTTTACCATTTGCCAAGAATGTTTGCATTGGAGGAGGAGGAGGAGGGGCGGGGTTTAAAGGAGGTGGCATTACAAGGCCAAGACAGGATAACCAGGACCCGCTATAGTCTTTGTGGAAACCATGTTAGCGGGCCCAGGTTCAGGCTAGGTTCCGGGATACCACCGTGATTTTGCCTCCATGGGCAAAATCAAAGCTTCAGATACGAATAAGAGCCAATGGACAACAGTGAAGCCACAGAACAAAAGTGTGATATGAAGCTGGGGACCCCAGAAACTTTCCACTCTCCTAATCCCTCAGCAGCCGGCTGCGATTCACCTGGGCCAGGAACTCGGTCTTTGCCCACACCCTCACTTGGACCTTGGCGCCCTCGCCCACGGCCACATCCTCTAGGCCTACCCCTACCCCTCAGCATGGTGGATTACGAATACAGAGTGGACAGCTGGACGCAGAGCTGAGAGACATTGCTCGATGGGGCCGAGGACAGCGGAGGTGAGGGTGTGGGTCCAGGCCAGGAGATGCTTGTGCCTGTGTCCTGAGAGGTGGGTTGGATTTCAGTGACAGGTTGGGGCACAGGGGGAGAAGCAGTGGTGCAACCCGGAGGCGGTGAACGGCCTTCGTCCCACCTTGTGGGGTGCCATCATTTGCCTGCGCATGCTGGTGGTGGTGAGGCTGGTAGTGGTGGCTTCCCGGCTGATCTTGGCGCGACACAGGTTGACACCAGTGTTCGTCGGTCGTCCGCGCTCTCAGTGAAAAACTGCCACACCTTTGAGCACCTTGGCCTCTGCACGGTGGCTTGGCCCGAGGGGGTGCTTTGGGAATCCGTTGGGGGATTATTTGCTCTGCCCTGCCTCTACCCCTGGCCACCCCACTGCCTCTTTCAACCTGTCCTGCTGCTGCACTTGCCTCCCCCTCTGAAGACCTGTCCTCAGTTGGCTTATCAAACCAAGTGGGGTCAGTCACCTCATCGTCCAGCGGCTCTTCCTCCGAATCCTCTGTGCGCTCCTCCCTCGGACTTACTGCCCTAACTACTGCCTCACTGATAGACAACTGTGTCTCATCATAATCATCGACCTCCTCACCCACCGAAAGCTCTTGAGACAGTTGCCGGAAGTCCCCAGCCTCATCACTCGGACTCCGGGAACTTTCCAAAGGTTGGGCATCGGTCACGAAAAACTCCTCAGGTGGGAGAGGAACCATTTTTTCCCAATCAGCGCTGGGGCCCGAAAACAGTTCCTGGAGTCTGCCTGCTCATCCGAATGTGTCATTTTCATGGAGTGAGGAGGCTGGGAGGAAGGAGGAGCAGCAGTGAGAGGATTCAGAGTTGCAGCAGTGGACGGCGTAGAAGACAGGTTGCTGGAGACATTGCTGGATGCACTTTCTGCCATCCACGACAGGACCTGCTCACACTGCTCATTTTGTAATAAAGGTCTACGAAGTGGACCCAAAAATTGTGATATGAAACTGGGGACCCCAGAAACTTTCCTCTCTCCTACTCCCGCAGCAGCCGGCTGCGATTCACCTGAAACAGGAACTCGGCTTGTGCCCACACCCTCACTTGGAAATCCGCGTCCTCGCCCGCGTCCACGTCCATGTCCTCTACTTCTCAGCATGGTGGATTACGAATAGAGCAGACACAGAGTGGTGTAAAAATTGTTGAATTATTGGCGTGCAGTTGGAGAGAGACAGGGCTTATGTAACGCAAACTGCAACCAGGAAAAAAATTATTCGGAAGCCTGGAAGCACTCCTAGCTGTGCAATATGCAATACTGATACACCTGACCTCACAGCAGCCACGCAGTGAAATGCAGAGAGTCACAGCTAGCCGCAAAAAGTATTTTTTTTTTGGGGGGGGGGCAATGCAATGCAGGCTATATTGCGTCTATCTGAGTTTCGCTCTATCGGGGTCTATCGCCGTGCGTGCAGTTGACGCCAGACACACAGCGGTGTAAAAAATTTTTTAATTATTGGCGTGCATTTGGAGTGAGACAGCACTTATGTAACGCAAACTGCAGCCAGGAAAAAAATAATTCAGAAGCCTGAAAGCATGCCTAGCTGTGCAATATGCAATACTGATACACCTGACCTCACAGCAGCCACGCAGTGAAATGCAGAGAGTCACAGCAATGCAGGATATATTGCGTTTATGTTGCAGCCATTCTGAGGCCTACACCTTGCTTGCAGGCCAGACCAGGTTTTGGGTGTGCTCTCGCTTCTCCTGGAGCTGAGGGGTGTGGTAGTTTCAGGAGTAATGTCAGTCAGCACCTGGTGCTGAGTAGCAGGGCTCCTACTTAAACAGTGCCAGCATTATCTCCTGTGCTGGTCAATAGTTCAGTTGCCTTTGGACAGCGATGCAGGAACACACCTTGGCTGAAGCTCTCCATGCGAGCTAAGTTCTTTTCTGTTTCATTTGGTTTTCTGTTTCGCCTGTTTTCTGTGCTAGGGCTCCCTGATAGGGACTTGTCAGTGGCCCATGCATGCGTGCAGGCTCGCACTTGTGAGAGCGATCGGTCCGCCGAGTAGGCAGGGCCCCCTCCTGGGTTAGGGGACTATAGGGAGAGAATTCCCCATAGTGTTATGTTTTCTTTGCACAGTTGTGCTTTTTTGTTTGTGTATTTGAGGTTGCACGTCCGTAGGACGCAACAGATTGACCAGCCCTTACCTACTCAGGGAGATTCTGTGCAGTTAACATAAATCCCCTTGAGGTTTTGTCGCACCAGCGACTGCCGAGGTCGCTGAGATTAAACAGCGACAACTTGCGCTGCAGGTTCCCAGCAAGGAACCAAAAATTGAGCTACCTGACCGTTTTTCTGGTGATAGGCAGAAATTTGGATCCTTTCGAGAGGCCTGTAAGCTCTATTTCAGACTGCGTCTTAGTTCTTCGGGGGACGACGCCCAGAGGGTGGTCATTGTAATGTCCAAACTGCAGGGGGCGCCACAGGCGTGGGCTTTTTCATTACCCCCGACGTCTGAGGCCCTGACCTCAGTGGATAACTTTTTTGCTACTTTGGGTCTTATCTATGACGACCCCATAAGATAGCGGTGGCTGAGGGAAATATCAAACGTTTGCGACAGAGAGATTCCACTGTTGAAGATTATTGTGCTAAGTTTCGATGTTGGGCAGCAGAAACTCAGTGGAACGACCCTGCTCTAAAGAGCCAGTTCCATTGTGGCCTGTCCAATAAGATCAAGGACATACTGGTAGAACATCCAGTACCTCGCAGTCTAGATGAGGCCATGTCTCTGGCTATTAAAGTTGGGAGACGGATCAGGGAAAGACATCAGGAGCGGTCTATGGATTCCGGCCTCCTACCTGCAGCTATGGAAGAGCCCATGCAGCTGGGGTTTCTAGCTGACGAGGTTAGGAGGAGAAGAACGGTACAGTTTAATGGCCGATGCTTTGTCTGTAATCGTACAGGTCATATGGCTCAGTTTTGCCCACGTCGTAATGATCAGTGGGAAAAACTAGATGGCCTGGAGGATAGAGGGAAGGTCCCTCTAGGCCATCAGATTGCTTGGGTATCCTCTTCCAGGCTGGTACTTCCCGCTGAAATTCTTTGTGGCAGTGTTGACTGTCCCATACAATTCTTTCTGGATTGTGGAGCTAGTATTAATTTAATACATCAGGAGACAGTCAAACGTTTAGGCTTAGAGATGAGTGCTTTGGATTGTCCCATCCCTGTGTCCACCATTGATGCTGCTCCACTATCTCAGAGAAGTCTGAGTTTTTGTGTGCCTAATGTCCATTTAAGGATTGGGATGTTCCACATGGAGTGTATAGCACTATATGTCATAGAATGCCTCCCTACGCAAGTAGTCTTGGGGTTGCCCTCGCTGCGCTTTCACAACCCAGTTGTGGACTGGGAAAAGGGGGACATTGTGAAATGGAGCCCGGGTTGTCTGTCCGGTTGCATTTCTGTTGATATAGCCTCCATACAGGCAGAGGAGTTGCCTGAATTTATAGCTGACTTCTCTGATGTGTTTTCCCAAGAGGGGGCAGACAAATTACCACCACACAGAAAGGGGGATTGTGCAATTGAACTTCTCCCTGACTGCAAGTTCCCCAAGAGTAGCATGCTCAACATATCGGCCCCTGAGAGACTTGCGCTCAAAGACTATCTCCAGGACAGCTTAAGAAGGAATCATATACAGCCATCTAATTCCCCACTAGTAGCTGATTTCTTTTTTGTAAAGAATAAAGATGGCGGGTTACGTCCCTGTGTTGACTTTAGGGAATTGAACAAAATCACGAAACGCAATCCATACCCTCTCCCCCTTATCCCGGATTTGTTTTCGCAGTTGAATGGCTTCAACTGGTTTTCCAAACTAGACTTGCGCGTGGCATATAATTTAATCCGGATTAAGGAGGGGGACGAGTGGAAGACTGCATTTAATACCCCAGAGGGGCATTTTGAGAGTCTGGTGATGCCTTTTGGTCTCACTAATGCCCCTGCTGTATTCCAGTCCTTGATCAATGAGGTTCTCTCTCAGTTTGTGGGCAGATTTGTATTAGTATACTTGGATGATATTCTGATCTTTTCGCCGGATTTTGAGTCCCATGTTTCTCATGTTCGCCAAGTGCTCCAAGTTTTGCGCGAGAATTGCTTGTTCGCCAAAAGAGAAAAGTGTGTGTTTGCCGTACAAGAGATGACATTTTTGGGGCATATTATTACCCACGAAGGGTTCAAGATGGATCCTGAGAAGGTCCGAGCTGTGCAGTATTGGGTCCTACCAGAAAATGTGAAAGCCTTACAAAGGTTCTTGGGATTTGCCAACTATTACCGTAGATTCATTAGGAATTTTTCGGTGATAGTTAAACCTCTTACTGATATGACTAAGAAGGGGTGCTTTCCTACTAAATGGTCGACGGAAGCTATGCAGTCATTTCAGAGATTGAAGAGGTGTTTTGCTACTGCTCCGTTTCTGGTGCAGCCAGATTCTTCTAGGCCCTTTACTGTTGTGGTTGATGCTTCAGAGGTGGGGGTTGGAGCAGTTCTATCTCAGGGAACGGAGACATTGCAAGATCTCCGCCCGTGTGCATTCTTCTCCCTTACATTTTCATCTTCGGAACGAAATTATGACATTGGGGACAGGGAATTGCTGACGATTAAATGGGCATTTGAGGAGTGGCATCATTTTCTAGAGGGGGCGCGACACAAAGTAACGGTTTTCACGGATCACAAAAACCTCATATATCTGAAATCTGCCAAGAGACTTAACTCCAGACAGGCACGCTGGTCGCTTTTCTTTTCCCGTTTCAATTTTTAGGTTACATATCTTCAAGGCTGGAAGAATGTGAAGGCCGATGCTCTTTCAAGAAGTTTTCTCCCAGTAGTTTCTGAGGAACCTCCTGCCCCTATCCTGTCTGAAGGGGTGGTGGTGTCGGCAGTGTCAGTAGAGTTAGAGGAGCAAGTCCGTAGAGCACAAAATTTGGCCCCGTCAAAGCTTCCGGCTGGGACGCTTTTTGTTCCTGTTCACCTAAGGTTACAGGTGCTGGCCGAGATTCACAGTTTGGTGTTGGCCGGGCATCCGGGGATTAATAATAGCCGTAAGCTACTCTCTAGAACGTTTTGGTGGCCGTCATTACGACAGGATACGTTCAGTTTTGTGTCGTCATGTGAGGTGTGTGCCAGAACCAAGTCATCCCGCCGTCGGCCAGCCGGTATGTTATTGCCTCTGCCTATTCCTAGGAGACCATGGATGCATTTGTCCATGGATTTCATTACGGATTTACCACCTTCCGATGCAAACACTGTTGTGTGGGTGGTAGTGGACCGGTTTAGTAAAATGTGCCATTTTGTGGCACTCCCCGGTTTACCTAATGGCGAGTTTGTTCATTTGCCACATCGTGAGACTACATGGTTTGCCAGAGAATATAGTCTCTGATCGTGGCGTACAATTTGTTTCTAGCTTTTGGCGAATAGTCTGCTCTCGTTTGGGTGTCCAGCTTTCATTTTCCTCGGCATACCATCCTGAGACCAATGGGCAAACTGAGCGGTGTAATCAGAACCTGGGGCAGTATTTACATTGTTATGCCTCAGAAAATCAGGAGGACTGGTCGAAGTTCTTACCACTAGCCGAGTTTGCTCCAAACAATAGACCACTGGAGGCTAGGGGACTTCACCATTCTTTTGTAACTACAGATTTCACCCATGTTTTGGCCCCCTTTCCAAGAGGGTTTCTGAGGTACCAGGAGCAAATGAGTTGTGCTCTGATATTGAGGCCGGGTGGGCAAAGGTCCAGAAAAATTTACAGCGATCCGTTCAGCGGAGCAAGTGAGTTGCAGACAGTCACCACTCTGAGGGGGCGGGATTCTGTGTTGGAGATTTGGGATTGTTGTCTACCAGAAATATAAAACTCAAACAACCATCCGCTAAACTGGGCCCGTTATTTATTGGTCCATTTAAAATAATTGAGAAGATTAACGCGGTGGCCTTCAGGTTAGAAATTCCCAGCACGATGAAGATTAACAATGTTTTCCATAAATCTCTGCTCAAAAGATTAATCGATTCGGGGAATAACTTACCACCCCCGGCTCCTGTGCTAGTAAATGGGGAGGAGCAGTTTGTAATAAGTCGCATTTTGGACTCCCGCCGAGTCAGGAATTCCTTGCAGTACCTGGTTCATTGGCGCGGTTATGGCCCAGAAGAGAGGTCATGGGTTCCTGCAGCGGATGTTCATGCGGATCGTCTGGTGAAAAATTTTCACAGATCAAACCCTGATCGTCCTGGTCCTAAGGGTCCTGGGGCCCCTTCTAGAAGGGGAGGTACTGTTGCAGCCATTCTGAGGCCTGCACCTTGCTTGCAGGCCAGACCAGGTTTTGGGTGTGCTCGCGCTTCTTCTGGAGCTGAGGGGTGTGGTAGTTGCAGGAGTAATGTCAGTCAGCACATGGTGCTGAGTAGTAGGGCTCCTACTTAAACAGTGCCAGCATTATCTCCTGTGCTGGTCAATAGTTCAGTTGCCTTTGGACAGCGACGGAGGAACACACCTTGGCGGAAGTTCTCCATGCGAGCTAAGTTCTTTTCTGTTTCATTTGGTTTTCTGTTTCGCCTGTCTTCTGTGCTAGGGCTCCCTGATAGGGACTTGTCAGTGGCCCAGGCACGCGTGCGGGCTCGCACTTGTCAGAGCGATCGGTCCACCGAGTAGGCAGGGCCCCCTCCTGGGTTAGGGGACTATAGGGAGAGAATTCCCCATAGTGTTATGTTTTCTTTGCACAGTTGTGTCTTTTTGTTGGTGTTTTTGAGGTTGCACGTCCATAGGACGCAACAGTTTATCTGAGTTTCCCTCTATTGGGGCTGTCGCCGTCCACTGTGCGTGCAGTTGACGGCAGACACACAGTGGTGTAAAAAAATTTAGAATTATTGGCGTGCATTTGGAGTGAGACAGGGCTTATATAAAGCAAACTGCAGTCAGGAAAAAAATAATTCGGAAGCCTGCAAGCACGCCTAGCTGTGCAATATGCAATACTGATACACCTGACCTCACAGCAGCCACGCAGTGAAATGCAGGGAGTCACAGCTAGCCGTAAGAAGTATTTTATTTTTTGGGGGGTAATGCAATGCAGGCTATATTGCGTCTATCTAAGCTTCCCTCTATCGGGGTCTGTCGCCGTGCGTGCAGTTGACGCCAGACAAAAATTTTTGAATTATTATTGGCGTGCAGTTGGAGTGAGACAACGCTTATGTAACGCAAACTGCAGCCAGGAAAAAATAATACAGAAGCCTGCAAGCAGGCCTAGCTGTGCAATAGTGAGGTACTACAACTGCCAGCAGCCACGGAGTTAAATGCACACGGTCACAGATAGCCCTAAACAGGTGCTTTTTTGGGGTACTTGTTGACAGGATTCTACAGTAGCACTGTCCCTGCCTCACCAATACTGCCCCTATACTCTGTATAATTGGCTGCAGGTTGAGAACGGCAATAGTCTGCAGAGCCCAAGATGAAAAAAAAAATTGGTGCAAAACTGCTCCTAGCAGCCACAACAGTAATTCACACGGTAAGATGTGGCCCTAAGAAGGACCGTTGGGGTTCTTGTACACTACCCACTGTCCGTGCCTGAACAATACTGCCCCTATACTACGTAGTACTTGTCACCGTAGCAATGAAATCCTTTTTCAACTTTAATGAAACTTGTCACCGAAAGGACCAAAAATAATAAAACTTAGCTTTTATTGATTTTTAAATAATAAAAAAAGGCGTCCTTATATTTTCTCATATGTGCTAAAAGTCACACAACAATTAAAAACAGTAGGGCTTAGATATATAGATGAATACTGCTCTGTCCCAACAATCTAGGTGCATTGGCCGGGAATTGAACTCGGGCCTCCCGCGTGGCAGGCGAGAATTCTACCACTTCTACCACTTTTGTATTCCCTGATGTCTTTTTCTATCCAGGGTTACTCAGATTTCTATTTGTCAATGACTTGCGCCACCAGATGGTTATTAAAGTGTGGTGAAGCACTCACTGTCAGTGACCTTGAACACTTTTAGTTCTCTATCACAGGGTAGGCCTGATGTCCTCTGATTAGTCACGGTACAGTGATGTCTGTTAATTTACAGTCAGTAATATTGTACCTGACACACACATTTACTAGTACTGTCGTCCCATTTATAACAGTTGCTCATTAATATTGCTTGGGTCGTATTTGTTCTTATTATTTCTAGAACAATATCGCGGTGATTGATTTATGTAGAAATCACCCCGATATGTCACCATTAAGTGTTAAGTCCGGAGTATGTTTTTGTATAACGTAGACCCAAGCTTATATTGGCTTGATACTCTATGGTATTCCCTTATGCCTATGACTGATCGCATGAGCCATTCATTTCTTATGGCTCATATGATTATATACCAAGGTTAATTGCAACCAGACGACAGTTTCAGTGATTATCAAGGATAGAGATAAGTTGTTCCAAATAATAATGTGTTTTCAATATGTTCTCTCTCCTACTTATACATAGGCTCTATTCCAGAGAGATGATACTCCCACTTGTATAAGTGATTATTACAGGTAGAACATATATAAGATGAATAAACACAGTGGCTGCATTAAATGGAACAGCTGCAGTATTCATCTATGAGCTATTCATCCTTCAGGATTTAAATAGCTGCAATACAATGCTCTGTCCCAACAATCTAGGTGCATTGGCCGGGAATCGAACCCGGGCCTCCCGCGTGGCAGGTGAGAATTCTACCACTTCTACCACTTTTGTATTCCCTGATGTCTTTTTCTAGACAGGGTTACTCAGATTTCTATTTGTCAATATGTTCTCTCTCCTACTTATACATAGGCTCTATTCCGGAGAAATGATGCTCCCACTTGTATAAGTGATTATTACAGGTAGAACATATATAAGATGAATAAAGACAGTGGCTGCATTAAATGGAACAGCTGCAGTATTCGTCTATGAGCTACTCATCCTTCAGGATTTAAATAGCTGCAATAAAATGCACATAGATAGTTTGGTGGTAGCCCAGAATGAATTCTAGGCTATCACCTATATCCAATGCCCTTTTGGATAAATCTCTGTCTCTGTATATGCAGTCTGTTGTGATGCACCAACAGCTGCTGACTAGAGTGATAATGATAGACTCTGTCTGTTATAGTTGTAGTTGTATATGTCTACGTGGGTTGCATTATGATGAACATACAACCCCCACATAGATTAGTTCTTATGGAGAGAATCGGCCCATGGAACCTATCCCTCCCTCTCCATCTACGCGTTTCCACAACCTTGGAGATGGTTGCTTCCTCAGGATGGAGCTAACCTAACATGACCAGCCTCTCAGGCTGTCAGGATGTAAAATGAGTCTGTAAAACTACGTAGTACAGACTGCAGCCTGAGAACGCTATAGCCTGCACGTCCAATATTAAAACAAAATGTGCAAAACTGCTCCCAGCACCCACAACAGTAGTGCACTAAGTGAGATGTGACCCTAATAAGGACCGTTGGGGCTCTTGAAGACGCCAACACTCTAACTATAGCAGCAGCACCCTCCCTAATCTCTGCCAGCGTGTTTCTGAGGCGAGCAGCGGGCGGGAAAGATTTAAATACTCTGCAGTCACCTGATCTCGCCAGCCACTCACTGCAGGGGGGTGGGATAGGGCTGGAACCTCACTGGAGGAAGTTGTAATGCCTACCCTGCATGTCTATTGGCCAGAAAATGGTGCTAACATTTCAGGGAAGTAAATGTAATTGACTCGAGTAATGCGAGGTGCTCGTTTCGAATAACGAGTATCTCGAACACCCTAATACTTGAACGAGCATCAAGCTCGGACGAGTATGCTCGCTCATCTCTACTCTGATTTCTGACCTCATCAACCAGGTTGTAGGAGCGCATCGGTTCTCCAAGCTTGATCTTCGGGGAGCCTATAATCTCATCCGTATCAGGGAGCGGGACGAATGGAAAACAGCGTTTAATACTCCTTTGGGGCATTTTGAATGTCTAGTCATGCCATTCCGGTTATGTAACGTGCTAGCGATTTTTCAAGGTTTTATGAACAGCATTTTCCACGACATCCTAGGAGCATACATGGTTTGGATGACATTCTGATATTCTCAGATATTGGGAGAGACATGTCAAGCATTTACAGACAGTTCTTTCTCGCCTTCGAGCCCATCACTTGTAAGCTAAGTTTGAGAAATGCCTTTTCAGGGTACAGTATATTGCTTTTCTGGGATATGTTATTTCTCAATCAGCCATCCAGACGGATTCAGACAAGGTCAAGGCCATCACTAAATGGGTGCAACCTGCCAACTTAAAGGCGTTACAATGCTTTTTGGGGTTTGCAAACTTTTACCAGAAATTTATCACGGACTTTTTGGTGGTGGCCAAACCCTTGACTGACCTGACTAAAAAGGGAGCTAGGGTGGATTTCTGGTCGCAAGGAGGCTGTTAAGGCCTTCACACTTCTCAAGAGGGCTTTTTCCACAGCACCGGTTTTAGCTCAGCTGGATCTAGATCGCCTGTTCATCATTAAAGTGGATGCCTCTGAGCATGGTGTGGGGGCAGTTCTCTAGAGGGAATCTCCCGGCCGCCCTGGTCTCCAACCCTGTGCGTTCTTTTCCAGGAAGTTTAATCCGGCAGAATGCAACTATGATATTGGCAACAGGGAATTATTGGCCATAAAATGTGCCTTTGATGAATAGAGACATATTTTAGAGGGCGCTTGTCTTACTATTACGGTCCTAACGGACCATAAGAATTTGGTTTATCTGGAGTCCGCCAAGCGCTCGTCAGGCAAGGTGGGCATTGTTTTTTTCAAGCTTCAATTTTGTAGTCACATATGTGCCGGGGTCCAAGAATTTCAAGGCTGATGCTTTGTCACGTAGCTTCGGGGTGCCCGAAGTAGTCGAGGCTCAGCTGGAGATTGTCCTGGGCATGGGCGTGGTGGTAGCTGCCCTTACGTCCGACACCCCTGCTTTACTACTGGCGGCTCACCAGTCCATTCCCGAAGGTCTCCCAGAGAGGAGGTTATTTGTTCCCAGTGCGGCTTCTCATATTGGAGGAAGTACATTCGTCGGTCTTGGCAGGTCATCCAGAAATCCAAAGCACCCTGGAGCTGTGTGGCCTCCTATATTGGTTGCCACAAATGTCTCGGGACATCAGGGAATTTGTCAAGTCCTGTCCTATTTGTGCCTGAGGAAAGAGTGTACGGAGACGGCCTGAAGGTCCGCTTCTTCCCCTTCCTGTTCCACAGAGACCATGGACCCATCTGTCGATGGATTTTATTACCGACTTGCCCGAGTCCCAGGGGTGTTCGGGCATCTTGGTGGTCGTTCGCAGATTTTCCAAGATGGAGCATTTTACGTCTCTTAAGAAGCTTCCGTCTGCCCCTGAGTTAGCCACCATATTTATTGAGGAGATTGTGCCCCTGCACGGGGTTCCCAGGGATATTGTTTCCAACTGGGGAGTCAAATTTGTTGCCCGGTTTTGGAGGGCTTTTTGTAAGATTATTGGTATTGGGTTGTCGTTTTCCTCTGCCTTCTACCCTGAGTCCAATGGGCAGACAGAACATATGAACCAGGACCTGGTTCAGTACCTCAGAATGTATGTGAGCAATTGTAAGAGTCTCTGGGTGAACTATTTAGCATTGGCTGAATTTGCTATCAATAACCACACACATTCGGCTTCTGGAATTTCTCCTTTCTTCTGTAATTTTGGTTTTAATCCCAGTTTTGCAGGGGGGCAAGTAGGTAGGGACATGGGAGAGGGCTGGTGTAGGTATCCCCTGACCATCTGCCCCCACCAGTCCCTAACACTTTTATTATGTGGATACTTTAATATAATTTCTGATAGAACTATAGACACCAACAGCAGAGGCAGAACGGTAGCACCTACATTAGCTTCATGGCTCCTAAAAGAGGAACTCTATGATAAATTTAGATGTATCAACGAAAATGCAAAAAAGTACTCATTCTACTCCACAAGACATAGAACCTTTACTAGGATTGACATGGATTTTTTTTGTTACCAAAAGTGAAAGAGGCCTCAATTGGAACTACCTCCTGGCCGGATCACACACCAGGTTTTCTATCCTTGGGATTGTCACATAAAAAAGAAAAAAAAATGAAATCCTACATGACCTGATATCACAATTATCAAATCTAGAACTAAAAGTACAGAAAGATCCGACAGATAGCATACATAGGAAACTACTCTGTGTAAGACAATAACTGAGAGATCACTTACTATTGGAACATGACAAACAACTCAAAGCCTATAAAACTACCTACTACACAGCTAACAACAAATTTAATAGCTATATGGTCTAGAGAAAGCTGAACAAGATACAAAAAGAGAAAGGGGGCTCAGCACTCCACAAAACCAGTCCGGAAAGGTTATGGAAATGGTCCCAATAGGACCCCTTAATGCAACATGCAACGCGTTTCGTCGCGGTAAAGACGCGACTTTTTCAAGCATATTAAATCACACTGACAAAAAGACATATAAGCATAAAATGTGGGACTTACAATGTCCGATGAGCCAATCATGATACTAAGATTATTAATTGTCCTTCCAATATACCGCCTTTCGCACAGACATTCTAGTAAATAAATAACATCTACTTTTGCATGTTAAGTGCTGTTTTATTTGAACAATCTCTCCCTCTTTAGCCCCATCATGTCCCAAAAACGAGAAAAAACTGGGATTGGAGGAAGATTGCAACTATCAAAAGAGGGGAGTTTTTAGATGTAGGTTAAAGAGGTGTAAAAGTTGTAAACATATAGTGCATGGTACAACAAAAATTATTACTAAAGAGGGAGAGGTAATATAATGCAACATGCATGTTTAAGGCCTCCCTCCCACGAACGGATTTACGCCGCGTAAATTCGCGGCAAAAATCAGCTGCGTTGCCCCCTGCTATTAGGTTCTATTGAACCTAATAGCTCAATGCTCACGATGCGGAATTCCACCGCGGAATTTCGCACCGTGAAATCTCCCGTCCTCACCCGCGGCATGCTCTATTTGCCGCGGGTGTACGCGCTGACGGCTTCCATTGCAGTCAATGGAAGCCGTCCGTTCACGCTATCTCCCGCTGTAACACAGCGGAAGATAGCGTGAAAACGCTTTCCCGCCTACCGCCGCCGCGTCATATGACGCGGCCGGCGCGTCACGTGACACGGCCGGCCGCGTCATGTGACGCGGTGGGCGTGTCACATGACGCGACGGCGGTGGGCGGGGAAGTGTCTTCACGTTATCTTCCGCTGGTAAGTATGGGGTCTCTGGGGGGCGCCGTGACGGGCTTCACTGCGGAATATTCCGCTGCGGAGCCCGTCACGCTCGTGTGAAGCCGGCCTTAGACAGTAATCTATATACATTATCTTTGTGCACATTTAGTTTGTTTATTTTGTTTTTTTCTCTTTATACATTGTTGCCAAAGAGGATCTTTAGCTTTAGCTTATTCTTTTATATGCTTTCTTCAAAATAATCTATAATATTATATGTTACTAGGTCATTGATGGGTTTATATGTTATTTATGCACACAATAAGTGGTTTTAATTCTTAGTCATATGTCCCGATTATAGGTTTCCTGGTATGCGTTCCTCCCCCTTATGCTGTGAGGTCCAGAGGTATGTGGTTACACCATCCATGTATCCGCATCTTTCCGGGTTTTTGTTGGTACGTGTTGACGTGGGGCGCTGATGCGTCGCACGTCACATGCGCTACCCGGAAGATCCATTCCAAGTGCGTGTTGATGTGGGACGCTGACACGTCACACGTACCACCCGGAAATTCCATTCCATCCATGTGCTGGCCACGGTGGCACGGCCCCAAGTGAGGGGAGGACCGACATATGCGGAACGACATGATTGGCTCATCGGACATTGTAAGTCCCACATTTTATGCTTATGTCTTTTTGTCAGTGTGATTTAATATGCTTGAAAAAGTCACATCTTTACCGCGACGAAATGCGTTGCATGTTGCATTAAAGGGTCCTATTGGGACCATTTCCATAACCTTTCCAGACTAGTTTTGCGGAGCGCCGAGCCCCCTCTTTCCTTTTGTACCTTGTTCAGCTTTATCTTATAAGTCGAGCCCTATCCTTAGGGAACGACGGGCTGAGGCTTGCTCCCCCTGTATATACAAGGTCCAACTTAACCATTACATTGGATTTCCATCTATTGGATTGATTTTACGCCTACTGGGACATGGAGGTGTTGTGTGGGGGCCCCTCTTTTTTGGGGGGTTTTCCCACCCGCACCCTATTTGCAGTTTATGGAGTCATTTTAATATTGGGAGGAGCGCTGTCTTGATTCTTATTTTATATGGTTTAGAGAGTAAAACAAATAAGAATCAAATCCAAGATTCCATTTATAAAAGAACCAGGCTCAGAGCATAAGCTTTGCAACCCAAAACATATAGCAAAAGCTTTTACCCGGCTCTACGCAAAGCTTTATAACTTAAAAGATGAACCTCTAACAATTCAACCGAATGAGGGGAGTATAAACGAATTTTTGAGCAGTATTAATCTCCCGACAATTAGTCAGGAGCAGTTAGAGACACTTAATAACCCAATTACAGTACAGGAGGCCTTAAAAATAATCAATAGTCTTAAAAAGACAAAGCCCCGTGGCCCTGACGGGTATTCTAATGACTACTACCATATTTCTGGAAAACAACTGTTGGTAAATCTCACTAAAATTTTTAACGAAGCTAAAAAGATAGGAAACTACCTGTGGAAATGCTTCAAGCCACAGTAGTAACAATTCCTAAACCAGATAAAGACCTTACTTCCCCGGCGAATTTTAGGGCAATCTCTCTGTTGAACAGTGACACAAAAATATATGCAAAAAACCTAGCCCAAAGATTACTGGAAATGATCCCATTACTAGTACATAGTGACCAGGTGGGGTTCACTCGGGGCCGTCAAGTGTCAGATAAAACGAGAAGAATAATAGACCTGCTGGCTCAGGCCTCGGATTTGTAGGTACTTTCTCTGCTCCTTACTTTGGATGCGGAGAAGGCATTCGATAGGATTCACTGGGGCTATGCGTTTGCGGTTTTGAAAAATTTGGGATTCAAGGGAGAGATTCTTAAAACTATTCAAGCTGTATACTCCTCCCCATCTGCGAGAGTATTAGTTAATGGAACCCTTCCTAGTTTTTTCCAGATGACTAATGGTACTCGCCAGGGCTGCCCCCTTTCACCTCTATTGTTTATTTTAACAATGGAACCATTTGCAGAGAAAATAGGAAGAGATACTGAAATTAGGGGAATCCCTAATCGTCAACATAAAATAAGCTTATTTGCTGGTGATGATGTGGCGCTGCTTATGACCAATCCGATCAAAATTCCAAGTGTCCTGCAGCAGTCCTTAGTAGATCCCAAACATGGGTGAGGTACCTTTAGGCTTGATAATGACATCTGTGTTGAAATGTTGCCTTTTTAACATGGAGCAATAAAGAGAAGCTGATTTTATTACACCTCTGATGCTGCCACTACCTCAATTATTGTTGGTATGACCTATCCAATATCTTCTCTTAGGGCTGTAACAAGGATTATAAATAATTTTGGACAGGTTTCATACTATAAAATTACCTCCCACAATTCTCATTTATTGGGAATTAATATAATTAAAAATCTTAAAGAGGTGATCAAAAGAGAATTTCCTTTTTTGTGGGAAATGGGGCCAATCCCATATCTGGGCTTAAAGATTGTCCTTCTCTTTAGTAGTATGCCTATGCATACTATAAAGCTACCATACTACTTCAACTAAGAGTTTGGTGCGTTCCCCAAAATAACATTAGCTGGCCTGCAATTGAAAAATGCTTAGGAGGCAGTAGAAATCTATAAACAACTTTGCTGGCAGCCTCAATTAATCCATACACTTAATTTTCCAACCGCCTGACCATTAAGGCCTCAATACAAATATGGTTACATGTGCTTAAACTTTCTCATTCTCTTAGACGACAGGTCCCTCTACTATAGATAAATTAGAACTATTTATCCCCAACCTATCAGTTAAAAGTTGGAGGAAAAAAGTAATTGACATATTATCAGACATTCAGGAAAATTCCAAGCTCATCCCCTTTGACAGGCTGTGTAGAGAAAGGAACTTTACTAGTGGCAACCTCTTTCAATATCTACAAATTAAGAGTTTTTTGTCGATAAAAATGAAACCCATATTAATGGTACATGTATAACTTATTATACTCTGAGGAGGCTTCAAAACTTAAGCTAAAATATTGGTATATTTTCAATGGAGAAGCTGAAGAAGAGGTAAATAATCAGAAAAAAAACAAAACATTTTCTCAATTGGGAAAGAGATTTGAAAATTTCGCATAATTCGGATTATTGGGCTAATACCTGCAAATGGGCATTTAAAAGTAAGGTTAGTGCTAGATTTTTGGAAGTTCACCAAAAAGTATTAACCAGATGGCACTACTCGCCATTGCAACGCTTTTTCGACATTCCTCTGGAGTTTGTTGGAGAGGATGTGGAGCAGTTGGATCCCGTTTGCAACTATTTTGGGAGTGTCCTTACATTTATGGAACTCGGTTTCTCTAAATACTTTTCAAATGTTGAGGATCAAACTCAAACTAAAACCACAAACAGCTATGCTATTGATGGGCATGGGAGAATCCCCTCCCCCCCCCCCCCCCCCCGCACACATACATACACACACACACCCAGAATAGGAAGATTCTCACTCATATTCTGCTCAGTGTCAAATTATTGATTGCCAGAGAATGGAAGTCCTCTAGTGTATCTACCACTCAAAAGCTTATCAATATGATATCTGAGCATTGTTCATTTGAAAAACTATTTGCAATAAGACAGGATAGAGTATCCAGTTTTAAAGAAACTTGGCAACCATGGAGAGACAGGTCAAAAAAGGACTGATTTCATAAATAGTGGATCAATAGGAAATATTGTAGTAAGGCAGTATCAGAATGGCCTATAGAGGGTGCTAAATATGCAGTCTTGATACCTGGAAAAGAAAAAGAGAGGGTTACCACCTAATGGGTGTAGCAGGAATTGGTTGCATATAAGCCAGTTGCTGCCAGAAGCAAAAGAGATGACGTTGGCTGAGAGCAAATGGGGGAGTTTCTTTGCAGTTTTCCTTAGTAACTTTAGTTGCGCGGGTGTCTACAAATGGCTTTGTACATGTGCGAGTGTCCAGTGGCAAAGTGGCCGGTAAAAACCCCACTGGTCTGGGTTGGAGGCTGACTGCAAGGCTTTGAGGGCACAACAGGAGGTGTCCCGCCAAAGGACTTTGACAGAACTCCAGAAAAGACTCCATGGAGTGATGAGCCACTAAAAAGACTGTGGGTTCTGTGCGGTATGGACTTGACAGTGAACGAATTGATGCCAAAGTAGTTAAAATGCTGCATAATGTGTCCTTTGTTGCAGGTCGGTGCAGAGGAATCTGCACAATGTTAACTGTCATCCATTAACCCTGAATTGTCATGTTTGGAAGATTGTGGGATGTGTTTGCTATATGATGTGCCTAATATGTGGTGTTATGTTCCCTAAAGTAAGTCAAGGTCTGAACAGGTTTCTACAGGCAGTGCAGCCAACACCCATTGAGGGAGTTAGCACGCCTCTAGTGATAGAGAGGAGTAGTGAAAGCAATCTAAAGAGTGAGTTAACAAGTAGTACTGAACGTGCAAAACAGGAGAAAAAAAAAAGCTGCTTCTAGTGGGACAGGTGAGATTGTCAGTACAGATCCTGGAGTCCAGGGTGAGACAGAAAGAGAACACTTGCTTAAAATTCAGGAGGGAGTTGTACAGATGCAGGCTTATATTAAATTTCTGAAGGAAGCCTGTCAAACTGCTAATAGAAAATATGTGGTTCAGTAAGAGAAAGAAAGGACTAACCTGTGTCTACTTGAAGAAGATGCCAAGAGGCAAAGGGCACTAATACAGGAAATTGCGCACCTTAGAAAATTAGCTGAAGGGGATCAGAGGTTGTTTCTGGAACAGAAAACTTCTGAGTGTGAACAGAGCTTAGAGGAAATGAAAAGTGAGAAAAATAGATATGAGGGACATCTTTCAATAGCTCATGAGGAGATACAAGACCTCAGATATTTAGTCCGCAATGAGGCTTATCTCAAGGTATGTCTGGAAGTGCAATGTGAACAGGACTGTAGGAAACTGCAAATGAAAATTCAAGAGTTGGAGATGACGTGTTGCAAGTTGGAAAGAGATTCTACAGATGCACGTAATCAAGCTACAGGTTTGCAGAATCAGGTTGCAGAGTTGAAAATGCAGTTAGCAAAGAAAAAATTGTGAATTGGAGTCCCAGATAAGTCAGCTCAAGAAAAATTTAGAAATAGAGAAAGCTGCTTGCAGTCAGGCAGAGAAGCAAGCAGAGATCTTGAAAAACAGACTGGGTTACAAGGAAAACCAGGAAGCGCTCCATGAGAGACTGGTGTCCCAGCTACAGATGAGCTTGGATGAGAAAGCTGAACTACAGAAAGTCCAGATCCAGGAGCTGGAGCGGAGTCATGCTCTAGTTATGGGGGCAGTGTCCAAGCAGTTGGAATAAACTGAAAAAGTGGAAGAAACATTGAAAAGTGAGTGTTCAAGCACTACAAGTAAAAGTCATCGAAGGTGACAGAGTCCAGGCAGAGCTGCCTGAGAAGGTGAATAGACTGCAGCTGGAGCTGGAAGCTCAGATCCAAGAGTCTCAGAGGCTGGTGCAAGAAGAGACATAGAAGAGGCTTGGCCTTAGTGCACACCTGAAGACTGTGCAAGATGAGAGAGATGTATTCCTCAAGCAGTTAGAGGAAGATGCAGAAACTAAGAAGAATCTGTTAGAATAGATTGCATCACTTCAGGCACAGGTGTCAGATATGGTAGAGAAACTGGATGAGAACCCAGCATTCTGGGTCACGGTTGAAGAACAAGACAGTGAAATCCTAGAAGAAGTGGAAGCGATAAATCAGCAGTTTTTTCTTCAAACTGATATCTATGATGAAATTGAAACGTTTACAGTGAGTCTTCAACAGAAAGTAGAAGACATTAGTGTGGAGCTTGGTTACCAATGGCAGATGGTGTCCAACTGGGAGAAGAAACAGAAGATGTGTGAACAGTGGCTTACTGAGGAGAAATCAATGTTTCCTAAAGTTGCAAAACAATGGCTTAATAAGTGGATGCGCACTGAAATGCAAGACTGGATTAGCGCTAAGACAGACACTGAAAAGAGAACACTGATACAGGAAAAGGATTCTAAAAAGGAGATAAAAATTGTGAAATTCATTGAGAAAGTCAGAGCTGAGCCACAGATGGGAGGTGAGCAATCATCTGAAGTACAAGTTACCAAACAGAGGGCAGAAGGTGAAACTGCTGAAGCAGAGAAGGCCACTAAGGTAGCAGAGAAATCACAAAAAATGCTAACCAAGCTGCGCTACGAACATGCAGGATTAAAGAATACACACTTAGGCCTCATGTCCACGGGCAAAAGAAGAATTAAAATCCGCAGCGGATTTTAACTCTTCTCCTGCACGCGGATCCGCATCCCATAGGGATGCATTGACCACCCGCGGGTAGATAAATACCCGCGGATGGTCAATAAAAGTGATTTTTTTAAAAAATGGAGCATGAAAAAATCTGGACCATGCTCCATTTTCGTGCGGGTCTCCTGCGGGGAAGGCTCCCACAGGCTTCTATTGAAGCCTATGGAAGCCGTCCGGATCCGCGGGAGACAAAAATCGGAATTTACTCACCCGCTCTGGTTCTTCCCTTCGCCGCGGCTCCATCTTCTCTCCGTCGCGGCCGGATCTTTTTTCTTCGGGCCGGCACATGCGCGGGCCACGTCACCGACGTCACCCTGCGCATCCGCCGGGCCGAAGAAAGAGGATCCATCCGCGACGCAGAGAAGATGACGCCGCGGCGAAGGGAAGATCCGGAGCGGGCGAGAGGTAAGTTTATTCTTATTTTAAGCACTCATGTCCGCGGGGCAGGAGGGACCCGCTACGGATTCTCCATGGAGAATCCGTAGCGGGCCTGATTTTCCCCGTGGACATGAGGCCTTAAGAGAGGTGGGTAGGTACCCAGAAGGAATGGGCAACAAATCTCCCCTCTCAAAATCCAGGGTAGCTTTAAACAAGACTAGTCCAGATCCACATCCACCTGGATCAAAACTACTTTGTGGCAATACAATGATGAAAAAGGATTTTTATTTACAGATACAAAAAAGTCCCTGCTTAGGGGGACCGGACACATACAATGCGTTTCGGCTATATGTAGCCTTTTTCAAGTATAGTATCACAGATAACAACCAAGTTTAAATAGTAAGTCAAATACACTTACCATTAAGTCACTTAATGAGCCTGGCCGACGACATTAAGCAAACGTACCAATTGGCCAGCATGTGCCAATAGTATAGGATTGCCACAGAATCCTAGCATTGAGTCGGCGGAACAAGCGGTCACATGGCCAGCAGCGTCACATGTAGTGACGTAGGGTAGCTGCAAGATCCTAGCAAAGAGGAGGCGGGGCCGATGGTCACATGGCCCACGGCGGCTTACTTGATGACGTGTAAGCCAACGTGCATGCTGATAGGAGCAAAGAGTCCGTAGCTACGTGCAGCTTATGTCATGGTGTGTTTCAAACGCCAACAATCACATGACCCATAGTGGTATGCGTGATGATGTGTATGCCACGAGACTAGCAGAGACTAAGGGAAAAAGACCTCAGAAATTACTCCTGTCCCAGATAAAGAAGTTATGCAAACAAATGAAAGTGTCTATGATAGAGAGCTCGCAGGTGGAAATAAGTGCACATGCCGCCACTGAAGTGCAGACTGAGGAAATGGCTCCAGCAACAGTTGAATAGATGAGTGATGTACAATTTGAAGTATCCAATGTGGAAGCTGAGAAAGTGCCAGTTATCGACAGTCCCCCGAGCCAGGAGTTTTGACCCTGGAGGGCCAAAGGCTGTGATACAGCCTTTATCAAGGGGGTGGGGGGGGTGGATATGTAGTAAGGCAGTATCAGAATGGCCTATAGAGGGTGCTAAATAGGCAGTCTGATACCTGAAAAAGAGATGGTAAACACTTGATAGGTGAAGCAGGAATTGGTTGCATATAAGCCAGTTCCTGCCAGAAGCGAAAAAGGTGATGTTGGCTGAGAGAGCCAGAGAGGCGGTGAAGGGAGCCACTTCAGGGACTTGAAGCCTGGGGTCCAGTGCGGACCAGTTGGGTCTGTCACTCTGTCTGATGGAGGAAGACGCCCTCAAGATGCCCTAGGCGGGGTTAGTGACAGGACCCTGTGGGTTGTGAACCCTAAACCTATATGGACTGTTTATGATTTGTGATGTGCTTCGAATGAAGGCTGGCAGGAGACAGATTTAAAGAAATTTTAGACGTCTGGAGCATGTTTTCATGTGAGGTGCGCCACTTCCTAACCATGTGGACAGTGATCCAGAGGCGAGTGAACCCCGACCTGTTACAATATGCTTCCATAAAGGTTTGGCAATTGGAGAGCTTTCTTGGGTTACAATGTATGCAGATCTCAGAACATACTTACCTCCTTCCCCCACCCCTCTTTCCTACTTTCCTGCTCCTTATGTTGTTTGATATGCTTATGTTTAGGTATGGAAAACGAGGAAAATGTGATGTTTAGGCCTACAACTCTATGACAATGTAAAACTGTTACTATGCTACGCTACCCAACAACATACCAAAGATTTATTGAAATTAAAAAAGGTATAATTGCTCTTAGTTGGATGCTGTAGATGCCCAATATCAAAGAGATTCTTACTGTTTAGTAGGGGAACAATGGAAGCAGGTTGGTCTGTAATCTGAGTAGTGGATGATGTGTCCACTAAGGGCCATAGAGTTTTATTGAAGTCACCCAATAGTCCTAATGGACCAACTTTAACCTGGTCTATAGTTTTTAATGATAGTATGCTGCTTAGAATTAGGGGCATATATTGAGGCTAGAGTGTATTTAGTGCTGCTAATTAGAGATGAGCGAACCTACTCGGCCACGCCCCTTTTTCGCCCGAGCGCAGCGATTTTCGAGTACTTCCGTACTCGGGTGAAAAGATTCAGGGGGCGCCGTGGATAAGTGGGGGGTTGCAGCGGAAGTGGGGGGGGAGAGGGAGAGAGAGGGCTCCCTCCTGTTCCCCGCTGCTACCTCCCGCTCCGCCACGCCTCCCCCCGCCCCCCAGCGCCCCCCGAATCTTTTCACCCGAGTACGGAAGTACTCGAAAATCGCGGTGCTCGATCGAGTAATTACTCGAAACGAGTATATTTGCTCATCTCTACTGCTAATAAAACATATTAGTATAGCGTAACGTCCATTGTCATCCAAGATCGCTTTATGAACAGAAATTGCAATTGCATCCTTGATAGCTATGGACACTCCACATTTTCTATGTATGGCAGGTGAGGAAAAATATGGGGAAACCACTTGTGTGTTAGCTTAAATACATCTACTTTGTTTAAATGCATTTCCTGATTGCATAGTATGTCTGTATCAGTTATGCAGCCTCTCTCCACACCATTGATCACCTAAAGTGTGAGTTTAGGCCCTTGACAATGATTGATAGTATTTTTAACTACCATAATGCAAGAAGCTAGATGCATTCGACTTGGAAGGGACCTGGGGGACCCAGGAGAGTTATCTCCATTTTGTGGAGCTCCCCCCAATTAAAATATAGCCACAGCACCATCACATGCAAGCACATCTCAGGCCTATTGGTAAATGAGAACAGAATAAAACTCAAAACACCAAACAGTATGGTTAGAAATATGGGCCTATAAGACCAAGAAAACAAACCTCAGGATAAATGGGGCACATACTTCCATAGTTCTTGAGGTGGCCTGGATTTATCGGTTACGAATGGTTTGCATGCCAGGTATGGCAATTTTAGGAATAAGAACAAGAAAATCTGAATAAGGAGAGTCCCCAGCCTTGTAATGGTCTTTTCATAAGGAGTTATGTTAGTTGGCCAAAGAAAGTTCTTCAGTGCGCTTCTTCCCACCGAGATGGAGAGCTCCACTTTCCATTAGAGCTTAGTGGACCAGGTGAGCCCTGGTAGGGAGGCTTCTTATGGGAATTTTGCATAGAATTTTGTGCCATTCCTGGTGATAATGAGTTTCACTGGGACGCCTCATATGTATGTGATGCCGTGTTCTCTGAGGATTTTTTGCTCGTAGTGTATGCTTCTTTTTGCAGAAGTGTCTCTTCTGATAGCTCTACGAAGAGTGCAATAATTTGCACTCGATGAAAAGTTTGGAAGTCTAGCGGTTTCCATCAACTTTTCTTTAATATGAGAAAAATGTATACGCAATAACGCCCCTTGGTACGGAAAACGGGCAAAGATTTAGTCTTAGGGCTCACACCCACTGGTGTTTTTTTTTTTTCTCTTGTGCTGCGAGAGTGAGGGAAAACACTCGCCTCGCAGCCCAAGAAAAACACTGTGATAACGCCAGTGTTTTCAATGGGGCCAGTGCCAGCAGCGATAGCCCCATTGAAAACATAGGGAAAATATTGCGGACTTCTGCCACAGCTGTCATAGCTGTGGCAGAAGTCCAGCATGCTATCCCATTGCTTTCAATGGGGTCGGCCATGATGGGCAGTATTATACCTGCACATAAATGAGGCTTGTATAGGGGGCCAGTCACACAGATACATGTAGTGCATCATGCAGGCAGCAGCCTGGCCCTTAAATTCTGGAGGGCCCGGGGTGTTAGTGCTTTGTACACTTAGAATATACAGGATAGCCCGCCTGATATAATAGTAGGGGCATCACTAATAGTTGTAACCCTGCATGGTGTACTACACGAATCTGTGTGACTGGCCCCCTATACAAGCTTTATATATGTGCAGGTATAATACTAAGCAGCCCTCCAGTGTACGATCGGTGTAAGAGCGGTCATACATCAGTATGCTGCATCGTTGTCCCTCCCCCATATACCATTTCTGCCTGCTGCGGGGAGCTGGGGTGTCCCCGCCCTTCTATCTCTGGATCAGTAAGTTTGGTTGTTTTCTTTTGTTTGGAGAATGTAATATCAGCGTGAGGCCGGGGGTCCCGTTACCGAGAATGTCCCGTCTGACGTTACATCGCAGCACATTTTGCTCTGCTGGCTAACACTACGGCTTATTGCTTGTACAGATGAAACACGCGGTTATAACATGTTTTATCTGTGATAGCCGTGTGCCCAAAAACTGCATTGAAAATGTGACATGCAGGAAAAGAGCATCAAACACTAATGTTACATGTACAAGTACCCTGAGTGTACACTTATACATACACTTCCAGGAGGAGTAATAGAGGAACATCATCATATACGATCCTCCAGGATTATTATTTTATGGCCAATACAAATAGTTACTTAGATCTGTCTGCAGACGGACGGACGGCTCTCGGGTCTCCTTCTCATGGCAGAATGTTGCCACTGAATTGAGCACAGATTCCGCACCCGATTTTGCAGTGAAATGCACCATTTTAGTGTTCTATCGCTGCTCCCCCGATCTGTGCTGTAGCTCATATAGTAGATTTTTCTTTATGTAGATCTTCAAATCTCTAATGCGGCAAAAATAATTGTCCTGACAATTCACGCGGAGACGAGATCTGCTGGCGAACACAGATTTGTCCCGCCGCCAGGAGATAAATCCATCTGTGTGCAAAAAGATGTAAAAGTAATGCAAAACAGCACTGCTCCATAAAACCAAAAAGGTGGGACCATATAGTAAAGTGCCAGCCACGAAAGGAACCTGGATCACTACGACTTTGACAACTCGGCCTCCGAATTGGCAACTACCACCAGCACAGAAGAAGCCGTGAACCGCGACATTGTGGTAAATATTTCTTCTAGAACATTGACTGATACTGAGGTCACGGTTCTAGCGAAGGGACTTTCGTTTTGCCCCTCCAATCAGATAGATTGGTTCGAACTGGACCTTGATTTGCATAGATTCTTTAGAAATCTTGGTTTAAAACAATATTTTGGGTCGCAGGATGTCACCTCTGTTGCGTCGGCAGCTACTCCCCCTGAGAGTTTCACCCTAACGGGAGTGGGCCTACGTAATAAAAGTCACTTTATGCCACCGACCTCTAATTTTGTGATAGAGACCTTTACGTCTCTGGTCCTGAAGGACATTTCAAAGTTAAAATCTGATGCATCTCGAAATCGGATAAAGAGTAGACCCAATCTAACCAATGCTGAATATCGTGCTCTAAATGATCTATCATGTGATAAGTCTGTGATTGTAAAAACTTCTTTACAGGTTAATGTTTTCCTTTTTTTCTACTTTTCACCGAAAAACACAAGGCTTCCACGGACCATTAAATCAATCCTATGTAAACAAAAATGTCCATAAAAATACTTTCATTAAATGTAAACGGGCTAAACTCGCCATTTAAAAGATCTTCCTTCTGGAAAGAGGCGAACAGCTCAAAAGCTGAAATAATATGCGCGCAAGAGACACATTTTGCCTCTGCAGCGTGCCCAAAAATAACAAATAAAAAATTTCCAAAAATTTTTAAAGCTTGCGCCACTAAAAAACAAGCGGGAGTCCTGATAGCTTTTAGAGACTCGTTGCAAGTCGATATAACACACCAAGAAGTAGACCCTAAAGGCAGATTCCTAATCCTGTCAGGCCACGTAAATGGCAAACCGTTCACCATTGCCAACATCTACACACCAAATGCTGCCCAAATCCGCTTTCTAAACAAGATTATAAAAAAGATAAGAAAATGCGAAAAAGGCACCCTATTAATTTGTGGAGACTTCAACTCCGTACCAGACAATAAACTTGACTCTACAAAGGGGGCGTCGAGATCTACCCCACCGTTACTTCCCTGGCTCCACAACAATGCCCTATTTGATACCTTTAGATGTCTCAACTCATCATCAAAAGAATTCACTTTTTATTCCTCGAGGCATAGGTCATTCTCCAGGATCGATCTAATTCTAACAGATAGACTATCCCTACCCTTCATTAAATCAGCTCAGATAGGCACGGCCACATGGTCCGACCATGCCCCCGTCTCAATAACAATCGATCTAGGTCAAGCAAGCGATAGACCAAAATCGTGGAGAAACAATGTGTTCCTCATGACACTCCCTAAAAACCAAGCTGACATCTCCTCCGCTATAAAAGACTATTTTAAAATTAACACAACTCCAGATATTTCTCCCACCACCATATGGAATGGCCACAAAGCCTTTATTAGAGGAATCTTAATTAAAATAAGCGCAAGGTACAAAAAAGAAAAAACCCTCCAACTAAACGAACTCTTATCACAAATCACTGACAAAGAAAACCAAATGTCTAGTTCCCCCTCCAACTCCTTATACAACGAACTATTCAAATTAAGACAAAACCTCAGAAATCTCCTGATAGACAACTACGATAAAGAAATGAGATCCTGAAAAGCAACCTACTACGCTTCAAACAATAAACCCACACGAATGATGGCAAACTTGGTCAAAAAAAAGATCTTCAGAACTAAAATACCATATCTACTTGACCCAAATAACCACAATAATAAAATTCAGCACCCTAATCACATAATAGAAGCCTTCCGCCAATACTACAAAGATCTATATAACTTAAAAGACGACCCCTCAACCCCCCAACCCCAAACCCACAACATTGAACAATTCCTTAATGGAATAAATCTTCCCGTACTTTCAGAATCTCAACTCAACCATCTTAACGCTCCCTTAACATCAAATGAAATAATTGAGAACATCAAATCTTTAAAACCACACAAAGCCCCAGGCCCTGACGGGTTTTCTAATGACTATTATAAACTCTTCTCAACCCGCCTTGCCCCACACCTAACGAAAGCCTGCAACCGAGGAATCATGAAAGGCTCCTTCCCACCCGAAATGTTAGAAGCTACAATAATAACCATCCCCAAGCCAGGGAAAGACCCCACCTCACCCTCCAACTTTAGGCCAATATCCCTACTAAATTGCGATTTAAAAATATATGCCAAAACTCTAGCACTGAGACTATTAAATATATTACCAAATCTAATCCACTCAGACCAAGTCAGTTTCATTAAAGACAGGCAGGCCTCAGACGGAACTAGAAGAATACTAAACCTCCTTCATAAACTAGAAATCACACATACCCCCTCAGTGCTACTTGCCCTCGACGCTGAAAAAGCCTTTGACAGGCTCCATTGGAAATATGCCTTCGCCACTTCAAAAAAATTTGTTTTTTCCGGCAACATATTCAAAGCTATTCAAGCCCTGTACACCACCCCATCGGCAAAAATTTTTGCAGACGGCATGCTATCATCTTCCTTCCCAATCACTAATGGCACCCGCCAAGGCTGCCCACTTTCTCCTTTAATATTCACCCTGGTTATGGAACCCCTGGTGGAGTACATAAGAACCTGCCCAGACATTCAGGGAATAGCAGCGAGTTCAAGACAACATAAAATAAGCCTTTTCGCCGACGACATCCTGCTCACGCTCTCTAACCCAATCTCATCCCTAAGAACAATGCAAAAAATATTAAAAGAATTCTCGGATATATCATACTATAAACTAAACATCACCAAATTACAAAGCCTAGGCATAAACATTCAGGAACCCCAAAAAATAGATATACAAAAAGAATTCCCCTTTCAATGGCAACCCAACTCCATCCCATATCTTGGCATAAACTTAAGTTTCCCCACATCGCGACCAGTTGGGTCAAATTTCCCCCCCGCTCCTAGACGATCTTCAAAAAGAATTAGACACCTACCAATCGTACCCTCTCTCATGGCTAGGCCGTGTCACTATATATAAAATGATGACTTTACCCAAAATTCTACACTATTTTCGAACACTACCAATACCGATACCTAAAACTCTTCTTAATAGATTCCAAAGTCAATTCTCCAAATTTGTGTGGCAGAATAAAAAACCAAGAATTGCACTCTCCATCTTAACCTTAAACAGGCGCCAAGGTGGTTTGGGACTCCCCAACCTAAACTCATACCGCAAATCCACTATCCTCAATAACTTGAGAGCATGGACAAGACACAACTCAAAAATAAGCTGGCTCTCCTTGGAAAAGGAAGTCAACAACCAAAAACCTTTGAAACATCTTCTAATCTCATATATCCTAGACATCATTCACCCTACTATATCGAAACCTTTAATAGGATCTCACCTCTCTCTCCCTATGAAGGCATCAATAGAGGCCTGGACCGACTTAATATGAACTCTTAACAAATCTACGCCCTCCACCCTTCTGAAAATACCGCTAGAAACCTTAGAACTCCTAATTCCTAACCTAAATATAGGGTCTTGGCCCAGACAGAACCTCGAATTTATATCCGACCTGTTCTCATCAAATAAACTCCTCCCCTTTCGAGACCTGACCAACAAATACCACCTTCCAAACTCAGACATCTATAAATACATTCAATTTTCCTCCTTCTTACATAGCTACCAACTAGATAACCTCAAAATACATAAAATAACTGACCTATTCCTGGAGGAACCACAAACCAAAATGAACATTCGAACATTCTACGACATCTTCTCAGGAACCCTAAAACCGGCAGGCAAATGCCACCTCATTAATTGGAATAAAGATTTCGGAAGGGAAATATCTCTAGATAAATGGATCGGGGCCTTTGAATGGGCGAGACACTCTTCGCAGAGCGCTAACTTAATCGAAACCCACTTGAAACTTCTTACAAGATGGTATTTTTCACACCTCTGGTTTTAAACAGAAGGGGACTCTCCGACAGCGACAGATGTTGGAGAAAATGCAACAATAAAGGCTCTCTCATTCATATCTTCTGGTCTTGCCCTCTCTTGACCCCATTCTGGAGAGAAGTCTATAATCTCATATATAGACTCACAGCCCTCCGTCTTCCCTTCTCTCCAGAGCTGGCTCTGATGCTAATTAGCACAATCAAAATGCCTACACATCTCAAAAAATTGGCGGGCCACATACTCCTAGCTACAAAATCTCTCATGGCAAGACGTTGGAAAACTGCGATTGTTCCAACGCTACCAGACCTCATCAGCCTAATTTCGGAACACTGCCTTTATGAAAAAATCCTGGCCCTAAGAAATAATGACCTCACTAGATTTGAAATAATGTGGAAGCCTTGGACCAACACATTCCACCCTTAAGCAGAATCTTCTCGGTGAATTTGTTCTTTTCATCCTATATCTAATAAACATCTCATTTTCTACACTCCCTTCTCTCTCCAGTACACCTAACCCTCCCCCCCCAATCCAAATACACACTCACACCATATTGCATACCAGTTCTAAACCGTTTCATTCTGTATTGATTACTTATATTAGCATACTAATGGTTACGAATATAGTTAACTTTGTCAAATGCATAAATGTATGCCATGTACACGAGATTCATGTAAACTGCTAATACTTGAAACGTGATTTTTCTTTCTATTTCTGTAACCTTTACCTGAAAACAATAAAAAAAACTATTGATTTAAAAAAAAAAAAGAAAAACTTTTAATGAAAACTATTGTTTAAAAAAAAAAGACACAAAGTTTGTTGCACTCTTGCTCCAGAATCTGGTTGGTACAGAAAGTGATTACACATCTACAACAAATCAACAACATCATTGAACGTTGATACATTTTGTTGTATTTTTATCTGAAGAGGGTAAAAGGGCTACTAAAAAACTGGCATCAAAACTTTCCCTAATGATAAATTCTCCCCATTGTCCTGAAGATAGACAGCAAAAAACTAGAGGATAAACGGCATTATATTTAAACTATATAAGACGTTTGGCGCATATCATTAGATGTGTTAGACACTTTGCTTTACAGACATTTCTTGACTCACTTAACAATTATTTTCTACACAGTTTTTAAACACTATCCGGTGAGGTGCAAAAAGTTTCTAAAAGACATAATAAATGTGGCGCATGACATATACATCAGTTTGGGGCACTTTTCAATGTGTGTATCTAATATTTCTTCCTAACTGGCCCATTGTCCCCAGTAGTTTCTGACTGATATCTGTCCCTCACCTCTCCTCGGGACCGCTGCGGCGCTTACACTCCCCTCAATGTGCCGTTTGCCTCTACAGTAGGGCTATATCTACATGGAACAGAAAAAATAGAGAGAAGCCCACCTGTCAGAAAACCTGCACCTCACCGCTACCGCAGCAACACTCCTTGCGTCAAATCAACCCACCCAGTCCTGGCAGCAAAGCAATCCATGGAAAAAGTCAACTTGATTAACTTTTAAGGAAAATGGGTTCTGCTTTTATTTAAAGCGTGCCATAAAATCAGGATCTAAGATACAGAGAACGCGTTTCGAGCTCTGAGTTCTTGTTCACCTCAGTAATCCTTACAAACATTGTTTCTTAAATAGACAAACTAAAAACAACTCCTGATTAGTTAACCACCTCAGTGCTGTTGATTACCACCTAGCAAACATATGTTCTGGAGCCAAGCTGGTTTCATTTCATCACATGAATGATATACTTATATTTAATAAATAATGATACAATATAAGGTTCTATAAGTAAACAATACACAAATACCTAATAAATAATGACATATTAGGCCGCCTGCAGACGGTCGGGTTGGAACCGGCAGCGAGAATTCTCGCCGCGGGACCAGACCCGAGCGCCTGCAGGGAGGAGCTCGTACTCACCTGCGCCCGGCGGCCTCGGCTCTTTCATGTGCCGGCTGCCGGGTAGCCGGCGCATGCGCAGACCGGAGCCGCCGGTCGGGTGAGTGACATTTCTGTGCGAGGCTCTGCGAGCCCCGCACAGAAATAGGACATGCCGCGGTTTGTTTGCCGCGCGACATTTCGCGTGGCCAAACCGCGGCCGTCTGCATAGGAAGGTGTATTGTAATGCACTCCTATGCAGGCTTTTAGTGGCGGAAATCCCGTGGGAAATCCCGCCGCGGGATTTCCACCCGTCTGCAGGTGGCCTAATAATGATAAGTTCATATTGACCCCTAATCTTGATTTTAATTGAAATAAAATAGACAATTTATGATTATAAATCTTTGATATTTCGATTTTTCATCGTCCTCATTACTTCCCTTTATAATTTGCTATTTATTCTCCAGTCTATAAACATTAATAACTCCAAACACTTAGGTGGAAAAAGGTAGATATAACACAGTTCATCCACCTTGCATGGATAAATTATTCATATATCAAATAAAATAAGCTGAATAGAGTATTGAAGTTTCCCTTCCTCATTTTTTATTTATAAAATGTTTGGCTGCACCTGAATGAGAGGAAATCACCAGCCTGACCACCACCAGCATGTGCAGGCATATGATGGCCAAGCACACCACAAGGTGGAACGAAGGCCATTCACCGTCTCCAGGTCACACCATTGCCTCTTCCCCTGTGCCCCAACCTGCCACACAGATCCAATCCTCCCCCCAGGATGCAGGCGCGAGCGCCTCCCAGCCTTCACCCACACCCTCACCTCCACGGTTCTCCACTCCATCCAGCAATGTCTCTCAGCGCAGCGTTCAGCTGTCGCTAACACAAGCGATGCAGCGAAAGCGGAATTACGCCGCCTCCCACCCACATGCATAAGCTTTAAACATGCACATTGCCAAATTAATCAGCCTGGATATGCTGCCGTACAGGCTTGTGGAAACAGAGGCTTTCAAAAACATAATGATGGCGGCGGTCCCGCGCTACTCGGTCCCCAGTCGCCACTATTTTTCCCGGTGTGCCGTCCCAGCCCTACACCAGTACATCTCCCGCCACATAAATCTTGCTCTCACCAACGCGGTTACTGGGATGGTCCACTTAACCATGGACAAGTGGACAAGTACTGGCGGGCAGGGCCACTATATCTCCCTGATGGCACATTGGGTGAATTTGGTGGAGGCTGAGACCGAGTCAGAGCCTGGGACCGCTCACGTCCTACCCTCACCAAGAATAGCGGGTCCTACCTCGGTGCTGGTATCTGCGGCCTTTTATGCCACCTCCTCCCACCCCACCCCCCTTCCTCCTCCTCCTACCTCTCAATTAAGAAGTGTGAGCACGTCGCCAGCAGTTGGTAGCGAGCGACGTGGCGGCACAGCAATGGGCAAGTGTCAGCAAACCGTGCTGAAACTAATCAGCTTAGGTGACAAGAGGCACACGGCCTCGAGCTGTTGCAGAGTCTGACAGAGCAGACCAACCTCTGGCTTTCGACGCTGAGCCTCCAACCAGGCATGGTCGTGTGTGACAACGGCCGTAACCTGGTGGCGGCTCTGCAGCTCGGCAGCTTCACACACGTGTCATGCCTGGCCCACGTCTTCAATATGGTGGTTTAGTGGTTTCTTAAAAACTACCTCCACTTGTATGACCTGCTCGGCAAGGTGCACCGTGTCTGTGCACATTTCCGCAAGCCCACCACGGACGCTGCCACCCTGAGGACCCTGCAACGTTGGTTTCAGCTGCCAGAGCACTGACTGCTGTGCGACGTGCCCACATGCTGGAATTCTATGCTGCACATTAGTGTTACCATCCCACTGCTTTGCCTGCTGAGAAGTTCGCTGCTAAGCATAAAGGCCAATGCTTTGCGGTTGGAACAGGAGATGGAGGATGACAGTATGTCGCTTGATAGCCAGACCACCCTCATGTCTATATCTCAGCACGTTTTTGAGGAGGAGGGGGAAGGGGAGGGGAGAAGGAGCAGGAGGAGGGGGAAGAGACTGCTGACCACACTGCAGAGGGTAACCATGCTGCTTGCCTCTCATCTGTTCAGCGTGTATGGACTGAAGAGGAGGAGGAGGATCCTGAAAGCATTTTGGTGCTCGCTCATCTCTACTATTAATACTTCTAACCCGGATTTTTATCCTGTTTCTTCCAGATCTAGGGGTATGGAGGAGTTTCAAATGGTGATGGAGAGGGAATTAGTTAAGTTAAAAGATAAATTCAGGGGGGGGGTGGCGGAGCCTAACCGCAGAGCTTGATGGCTGCTTGAGTTTGGAGCTCCCGCAGCACGGCGCCTAAGAGAACCCCTGACAGCTGCTAATTACCGCGGACATGAGAAGGAACACTAAAGACAGAAGCAGTGACCAGCTGAGGACACCCCAAGCCCTGAAAAGCCAGACGAGGATGCAGAAGTACCTTAAGGAGTGTGGTGCTCGCTCCCCACACCCTACCTCCAAGATGGCACCGGCTCATGAGGCTGCAGCCACACACAGTAAGGAGGGGGAAGGGGAGCTCTCCTCAGAGGAGGAAGATAGTGAGAACATCTCCAGGGGATTTATGAAAGGGCTAATCCTGAATGCCTTACACCCTGTGATGACAGAGCTAGCAGAGATAAAGGAGGACTTAAAGCATATGGTGCGCAGAATAGAGGACTTAGAGACTTCTTCTGCCTCGATCACCACCCACTCTCTGGCCATAGCTCAGGTTCTCAAGGAACAGCGTGATCACCTAAATCGAGCCCTTATCATGCAGGGTGACCTTGAGAACCGCAATAGACGCTGTAACATTCGCTTCAAGGGCCTGGCGGAGTCCTGTGCTCCTGAGTCGCTCCTCTAGGAGGCCGGCGAGATTTTTGCGCTACTTCTAGGCGCAGACAGAGCATCCTCCATAAATATCGAGCGTATTCACAGGGCACTGAGACCCCCACCCTCCCCCACAGAACCTCCTAGAGACATCATCTGTAAATTGTTGGTGTTCCAGGATACCTGTGCGGTCCTGAAGGTAGCAAGATCTCACAAGGATCTTAAATACGGAGATGCCTCTTTCCAGATATATCAAGATCTGGCCCCTTCTACTTTGGCAAAACGCCGCCTCCTGCGCCCCCTTTTGGAGCCTTTGAGAGCCAAGGACATAAAATATTCGTGGCTTTTCCCTTTTGGTCTGGGCATCTGACATAAAGGTCATAGACTGACGATTCGCTCCCCCGGGGACCTGCACAGTTGCTGGGAACATCTGGAGCATGATCCCATAGACCTCCCCTGCTGGCTTCCTCTCCCAAAGTTTCCGAGACTCCCAAAGCTGACCCCTCCGGAGGCATGGCAACAAGCAGGCAACCTTAAGTCCCCAAGGGGGAAAAAGAAAAAGAATAAGGAAACGACAGGCCACATGGACAGCTGATTTGTAAAACACCCGTTACTTGATTTCAAGTTCTGGACTTTAGTGCCTGCCATCCCAGCTAAGGGAGTCGGTGGTGTTCTAGTTCATCCTATTAGGTCATATCTGACCATGCCCCAGTCCACCTAAACATACGCCTACACAGCCTCGCCTGTCGTGAATGGCGCTGGAGATTAAATCCATCCCTTCTAGACTCTGAAAGCGAGCGATCGCAAATAAACAAATTTCTGGAGGAATACTTCCAACTGAACAAATCTGAGGACCAGGCAACCCCTTTGATCTGGGAAGCCCATAAGGCCTTTGTAAGGGGACTCTTGATCTCTCTGGGCTCCAGAGTCAAGAGGAAACAACGGAAAGAGATTGACGACAAATTCGCCCAAATTGCCAAACACGAACAGATAGCAAAACTCTCCCAAAGCATAACATCTAATGAGAAACTTATATCCCTGAGAAAGGAGCTCAAACTTCTATTAGAAACTAAATATAATAAGAAACACCTATACCTTAAGCATATAGTGTACGCCCAAGGTAACAAGGGTAGCAAGTATATGTCCTCGCTCATTAAAAAGGCACGCACCAGAAATTTCATAAACTCGATCAAAACCCAAGCGGGCTCCAAGGTTTCTTCCACTTCGGAGATAGCTAAGGAATTCCAGCAATTTTATTCCCATTTGTATAATCTCCGAGACCCCTTAACCCCGGAGTCGAGACTTAGTGCCAAGACCCAAATAGAATCCTTTCTCAGAGAACTGAATCTGCCCAAAATAGACAACGAGGAAACCACAGACTTTATGTCCCCGATCACCCCACAGGAAATAGAGGACCTCATCAACTCCTACCCTCCTGGTAAAAGCCCAGGCCCAGATGGCCTCCCTTTAATTTACTATAAATCATTTAGAGGCACTTCAGTCCCACATCTCACCGAACTTTTCAATTCGCTCTTACAGGGCGTACCTCTCCCCAAGCAAACCCAAGAAGCCCATATAACCCTAGTGCATAAGGAAAACAAGGATCCGGAGTCCTGTGGAAGCTACAGTCCCATTTCCCTTATAAATTTTGACATGAAGCTCTGGGTGAAATTGCTCACAAAAAGACTAGAGAAACATGTCACTAAACTAGTTAACCCAGAACAAACGGGCTTCGTGAAGGGAAGGGAAGGTAAGAACAATTGCCTTAGACTCCTCCATGCTGCTAGATATTTCCAAGCTCACAACGTTCCCTTGGTGCTAGTGAGCACAGACGCCAAAAAAGTGTTTGACCGTGTGAACTGGCTCCACATGGAACTGGTCCTTCTCCACTTCAATATCCCGCCCAAGTTCGTTTCTGCAATCTTATCCCTGTATGCTATGCCCCATGCCAGACTTAAAATTAATAACTCACTCTCACCCCCCTTTAACATCAACAATGGGACTCGTCAGGGTTGCCCCTTATCCCCCACCCTGTTTATTCTCGCACTAGAACCGCTCCTTCAAAAGATAAGGAGAGACCCCTCTATTTTGAGTCTGAAAATCGGCAAAGAGACCCTGTCTACGGCAGCATACGCGGATGACATAGTATTCCTCATCACGAATCCTGAACAGTGCCTCCCTAGACTCACTTTACTCCTGGAGGAATATGGGGGTATCTCTAATTTTAAGATCAATTTCAGTAAGTCCACCGTCCTTAATATCTCCATCTCTCCCTCCAGATACAGGACTCTTAGTAGCAAGTCTCCTTTCTCCTGGTCTGACTCTAGCATGGACTTTCTAGGGATCAGTCTCACCAAAAAAGCGGAAGACCTCTTCGCGGCGAACTTCCTCCCTTTAATAACTAAAATCAAAAACCTGCAGCGGACCTACGATTTGCCCTTTATCTCCTGGCTGGGCAGGAAAAATATTCTAAAATCCTACGTCATCCCCATCATTTTATATAAGATCAGACTTCTTCCGATCTTCATCCCAACTTCCTTTTTAAAGACCCTCAGATCAATCTTTACTAGGTTTCTGTGGATGGGGAAGAGACCGAGATTGGCCCACTGTCTCCTGGTCAGACGGTGCAGTGAAGGAGGAGTGGACCTCCCTTGTGTCCGGGAGTTCTACCTCACCAACCAATTAGGTTACTGGATGGAGCTTTTTCGCCCAAGCAGGGACTCTTTCATCCAGACACTAGCCAGAAGATCATACGGCCCCTCTTTTATAGAGGACTTATGGTTTCCAGGTAGGACAAAACATAGGGGTCGGGGACACAACCCCCTATTAAGAGGTGCGTTTGAGACCTGGGAGGCCCTGAGAGAGACATTGGCTCCTGGCCCCTCCCCTAGTGCCCCCTTATGTGCACTATACAAATTCATGGGCATAACCCTTGACGCATGCTCAGCCGGAGTTTGGAGGATCCTTGAAGGGAAATGCTTCCAAGACCTTCTTCTCCTCTCCCATAAACCTCCCTCTTCCTTATTGAAGGACCTCCTTCCAAACAGAAATATACCCCTCCTCGTAGCAACTCATATAGTAAGGGTTTTTGGGGACTTCCTGGAGGCACACAAGTCAACCAGGCCTCTGACCACCTTTGAATCCGCAATCCAGGGATCCTCCGTAGCCTCAAGGAGAATAGCTCATATTCGCAAGCAGTATATTTCTCCTCCACTCACATCGAAACCTGCCTTTCTCACCTCCTGGGAGAGAGAGCTTAGTATATCTCTATCCAGGGACAAAGCTAAACTCATCTTTAATTATGCTTTCGGTCTGTCCCCATGTGTTACCTCCCAGGAGTCTCATTATAAACTCCTGGCGGGTGGTACAGGACCCCGCAGTGGTTGTTTGACCATAAGCTGGCCTCGCAGGACAGGTGCTGGAGATGCGAATCTGCCACTGGCTCATTTCTGCATATATGGTGGGATTGCCCTGTCATTACACCTTTCTGGAGAGACATTGGGGTGCTGCTGAAGAGACTCTCTCCCAACCTGACTCTCTCACCTGGGGTGGTCCTCCTGTGGAAGCCATCCCCTGCCTTCCATCCTCGCAAGCACAAGCTGATAGCCCTCTTACTCGATACATCCCTCTGATGTGGAAGCAGCAAGCGGCTCCTACCCTAACTCTCTGGAAGGACAGAGTGGACCTTCTGGCAAATTTGGAAGAGCTCTCCAGCTCGTCCAAAGGGACACACGATAATTTCCTAAAAATCTGGAGCCCATGGCGTGCTATTAGGAACGAAATAGAAGGGGCACTGCCTAACACCGGCAACATGCAGCTATCGGTCTGAGACAAAAGCTCACTAGGGGTCTGTTCGCTCCACCTCTCCCTCCCCGCAGGGCAGAGTCAGTTTCACCACAGCTCACAGAGTTGGTCCTAATCTGGCCTAATTTGGCCTTGGTGGCCAGAGCGGGGGCTGTATGCACCCCCCCCTCCTCCCTCCCACCCCTGGCATGGGCTGGCGCCGTGCTTGGGGATGCTGGGGGGTTGGGGATGAGAGGACCCCTAATAACAGCGTTTGCCCCCTCCCGCTCTGAGGTTCACCTACCCCTTCCCATTCCCTCCCCTCCCTTACCTTCCCATTCGTCTACTCCCCCCACCCACCCACCCACCCACTCCCCACAGTCTGCCTTGCTCGATTTGATCTCTACATTAATAGCTCATTATTGAAGCCGAGTCAGGACCTCTTGGTTTTGTTTAAGGGGATTTTTTTTTTCCCCTTGCCCTTTCCCTATAATCCAAAGAGGTTGTACATGCCTCATTGTATTGCTTTGCATTGCTGACTACTGACTCATAGGCTTTGTTGTTACTGCTGTTTATATGTATGACTATATGTATGAGTCTCTTTCTGTTTTCCCCTGAGAAAATTACAATAAACATTGATTTAAAAAAAAAAGATAAATTCAGTAACTACTAACCCAGAAGGAAAAAATTGAATTAAGGAAGTTATCAAGTAATAAGAATTCAATTATAAAAAAAATCCCACAAGAGTGGTAATGTTGTTGTATTGGATGCAATTTTATATGCAAAGTTGGCTCAGAATTTACTGGATATTGATATGGTGTATAGAAGACTAACCTTTAACCCTATGCAAGATTGTCTCATTAAATTTAAAAAAAAGTAGTAGAAGAGGGAACGAGGATGGGGTCTTAATGATAAGAAAGCAATTTTTCTTTTTCTGGAATTTCCAGCTATGCCCATTTTTCATGGTCTCCCCAAGCTCCATAAAGGGGTTTTTCCCCCTCTACTCTGACCTATAGTTGCAGTGAGCAACGATAGCAACCTGTGAGCATCTTAGCTCGTGGGTGGATTAATGCCTGCAACCTTTCGTTAAACGTGTTCCCGGTTTCATACAGGTTAGCAAAGATGTTGTTCAGCAGCAGACAAGTTTGAAACGGCAAAAAAATGTTGGGTGGGTTTTGTGTGATGTACAGAGTCTTTATTCTAGCATACCTCACCATGTGGCCATGGGGCAGTCAGTTATCGTTTGAAAGAATCCAGTTGTTATTCTAATGAACTCTAAGAATTTATATTGCAGAGTGTGCATTTTTTGCTAAAAAAAAACTTTTTTTCATTTAACATTAAATATTATCTACAGATTTTCACCTACAGTAGCCAATTTATGTACTGTATGCGTTGGTGGGAAAGTGGGTTTTTTGCTTGTTTTTTTTTTTTTTCTGTCAGTTATCCATATGCTGGCCACATGGTGTGGTATGCTAGATTCATAGACGACATCATTATTATTTAGAAAAACTTAGAAAAGGAACGAGAAAAAAATCGGGACATCGTAGTTAGAGATGAGCGAACCTACTCGGCCATGACCCTTTTTCGCCCGAGCGCCGCGATTTTCGAGTACTTCCATACTCAGGTGAAAAGATTCAGGGGGCGCCGTGGGTGAGTGGGGGGTTGCAGCGGGGAGTGGGGGGGAGAGGGAGAGAGAGAGGGCTCCCCCCTGTTCCCCGCTGCTACCCCCTGCTCCGCCACGCCTTCCCCCGCCCCCTGGCGCCCCCCGAATCTTTTCACCCGAGTATGGAAGTACTCGAAAATCGCGGTGCTCGATCGAGTAATTACTCGAAAAGAGTATATTTGCTCATCTCTAATCGTAGTTCATTTTAAAAACTATATTAATGACAATGGAAGCAACTTTAGATTTACCTCTGGTTACTACGAGGAGGTAGCACAATTTTTAGACCTCACCCTATGTGGTGATGGGAAAACAGGGGAGATTATAACAGTACTTTATCGTAAACCCTCTGCGAGGAATACTATTTTGCACGCTAGTAGTAACTTTCCAAAACATACTCTAAAAGCAATTCTGGTAGGTGAGCTCATTAGCGCAAAACGAGCGTGTTCTAAGGAAGCTACCTACAAGGAAACTGAAATGTCACTTTGTAGAAGATTATCAGACTGTGGTTATTCCAAACAAATTTTAAATAGAGAATGTAATAAGGTCAAGTGCCGCAACCGAGAGGAGTTACTGAAAAATAAAACACTAAGTAATTATGAATTTACAAAAAAATAGTCATTATAACAATCTAGTGTTTTCAACTCAGTACAGTAACTGTTTCTATGATTAAAAAAAAACTTTTTTATGCCTATCTGCCCATATTAAAACAAGATGCTCACATTTACAAAATCCTTGAAAACAGAGTTTCTGTAATTGCACGAAAAAATAGAAGCTTCGGTAATAATTGGTCTCCTAGCCTGTTTGTATCCAATAAAAAAACATATTGGCTAAATAAAAAAGGTTTTTTATGTGCGGTAGTTTAAGATGCTGTGCCTGCGTTTTACTGTCAAGAAGGAAAATGTTTTGCTAACAGTAACAATAGAAAGCAATATAAAATAAAAAAGTACATCAATTGTGATTAGAGATAAGCGAACACCAAAATGCTCGGGTGCTCGTTGCTCGAGTCGAACTTTTCGTAATGCTCGAGAGCTCGTTTCGAGTAACGAACTCCATTGAAGTCAATGGGGGACTTGAGCATTTTTGTATGGGACCGATGCTCCGCAAAGCTGATGACTTGTCAAACACCAGAAAACACCACAGAAACGGATAGGGAAGGGCAGGGCAGTATGCATGGCTGCATCTGAGTCTCTCAGGTCCCACTATTAAGCCAAAATGGGGGCAAGAGTCTGGCGTCACTCCACTAACAATTTACTTCGGACAAACCCTCATTAGCAAGGCACACACGCTAGCACATCTTAGCTAAGCACCACACTACCTGGACAATCACTGTCTGTGGGTGACACCGCTGCCTCTTCTCCTGGGTTACATGCTGGGTCCACAGCACACACAAAATTTTCCCTTCGCAGCGTTCAGCTGCCCTCATGCCACACGCTCGCTTGATAGCCACACCACCCTCATGTCTATTTATAAGTGCATACTGGATGAGGAGGAACTGGAGGCACACATTGCAGAGGGTTGGCAGGACCAGGCAGCGACCCTCTTTGAAAGTGTGAGTGATAGCCCACAATGCTGTTGAATATTGATGATGAATTGACGTACGATCATCATTCCAATTTCATGCCACCACCGTCACAAAATTGTCAGGAGCCACAAATGTGGGCCTAAAGGGTACTTAAGTGCCAGCACTTCTACACATCTCCATATCTCCACAATGCAGCAATACTCTGTGTGGAAAGCACGTGAGCGGACCCAGGGTCAGGCTCGGTCCCAGCCTTCAGCTTGTGTGACCCAAAGTGCTGTTAGTTAAATAGCAATGGGAAATCCATGTTTCCCCAATTCATTCTGTGTAGGTGTCAGATAGCTGAACACCGCAATGGGAAGTCTTTGAGTTCCTTGGGCTCTATGCTGTGGGTGCACAAAGATGGTATTACACAGGAAGAAATCAGAGTGCCCAAGCATGGCAGAGTTTCACCCCAGCAAGGACCTCGGCCTCGGCCCACATTTCTGCCCAAGTCAGTCAGTGTATTTGTGCCAGACAGATAAAGCACCACAATTGGAAGTCTTTGTGCTCCACAGCATAGGCGAGCCCAAGGAACTGAAAGATGGTATTACACATGAGGAAAACAAAGTGGCCAAACATGGCAGCGTTTCATCCTCCTAAAGGCCTTGGCACACATTTCTGCCCTAGTCAGTCAGGATATTTGTACCAGACAGGTGAAACAATGCAATGGGAAGTCTTTGTGCACCCACAGCATAGGCGAGCCCCTGGAACCCAAGGAAAGTATTACACATGAAGAAATCAGAGTCCCAAACATGTTTCACCCAGCCAAGGGCCTCAGCGTCGGTCCACATTTTTGCCCTAGTCAGTCAGTGTATTTGTGCCACACAGGTAAAACACCGCAATGGGAAATCCGACTGTACCCTAACCAAGTAAGTTAGTGTATTTCTGCCAGACAGGCAAACCAACGCAATGGGAAGTCTTTATGCACACACAGCATAGGCGAGCCCATGAAACTCAAAGACAGTATTAGACATAAAGAAATTAGAGCACCCAAACAAGGCAGTTTCACCCTGCCAAGGATCTCGGCTCACACCCTCAGTAATCGTGAGCATAAAGCGGACTCAGATGCTAGTACAGCTATGAACGTCTCATTAAATCAGTTACGGTTGCTTTCATCACTCCAAGGACTGGATGAACCACAGGCCAAACCTGGCGCAGTTGATTCTTTCCCCCAGGACCTTGGCCTCTGCCCACACCCTCAGTAATCGTGGGCCTCAAGCGGACTTGGATGCTAGTGCAGCTGTGAACGTCTCAATAATGCAGTAACGCTCCTTTTGTTTGGCCCAAACCACTGTCTCAGATAACTGTGGTAACACGAGAGAAAATACATGTTGCCCAGCGCTGATCCCCTGACCCCAAACAGGAGGAGGAGGTGGCATAATAAGGCCGAGATTTCCTCTCATTCAGGTACAGCCAAACATTTTATTGAAAAACATAATGGAGACACATATAATTTCAAATGGTATGCAATGGAAATGGTTGCGGACATAAGGCAAAATAAGGCAGAAGACGATCCTCAAATGGGAGGCTTTTTAGATAATGAAATTAAAAGCAAGGTTATCTTAGGGTACGAATGCCAGAACGGATCTATTTTATATCTATTAAAAATATTCACCATATAAAAATGCCAATTTTATACCTTTGGTCAAATTTATTTATTGTGATATTAATATAAAACGATGTTTGCTAATCAATTTTATATTTGATATTATTTTAATCATTTAATGATGAATAAAAAATGAGGAAGGGAAACTTCAATACTCCATTCAGCTTATTTTATTGGATTTATAAATAATTCATCCATGCAAGGTAGATGAATTGTGTTATATCTACCCTTTTCCACCTAAGGCCTTATGAACACATCCGTGACGGGCTCGGCAAGCGGAATACTGCAGCAGAGTCAGTCACAGCGCACCCCCTTCCTCCCAACGACCCCATACTTACCTCTGGATCTCCTGTGTGAAGTCCCACATGACGCGGCTGGAGGTGAGCGGGGCGCATATTCACACTATACTTCCGCTGTGCTAAAGCGGAAGTATAGCCTGATGGGCTATACTTTTTGGAAGCCGCCTGCGCGTTCTCCCGCGGCAAATAGAACATGCCGTGGGTAATTTCATGCTGCGGAATTCCACGGTGAAATTCCGCAGCATGTACATTGAGCTATTAGATTCAATAGAATCCGTCCGAATCCGGCCATGGGGATTAGGCTTAAGTGTTTGGCGTTATTAATGTTTATAGCCTGGAGAATAAATAGGAAATAATAAAGGGAAGTAATGAGGACGATGAAAAACCGAAATATCAAAGATCTATAATCATAAATTGTCTATTTTATTTCAATTAAAATCAAGATTAGGGGTCAATATGAACGTATCATTATAATATGTCATTATTTATTAGGTATTTATGTATTGTTTACTTATAGAACCTTATATTGTATCATTATTTATTAAATATAAGTATATCATTCATATGATGAAATGAAACCAGCTTGGCTCCAGAACATATGTTTGCTAGGTGGTAATCAGCAGCACTGAGGTGGTTAACTAATCAGGAGTTGTTTTTAGTTTGTCTATTTAAGAAACAATGTTTGTAAGGATTACTGAGGTGAACAAGAACTCAGAGCTCGAAACGCGTTCTCTGTATCTTAGATCCTGATTTTATGGCACGCTTTAAATAAAAGCAGAACCCATTTTCCTTAAAAGTTAGCCCCCCGTCCACGGCAGATTCAGCGGCAGCTCCTGCTCCAGGGTGGCGGCTTCCGCGGCGGAGCTTCGCCGCGGGATACCGCATCGCCCGTGGACAGCCCCCTTAAGTTTATTTTTGCCATAGATTGCTATATCTACATGGGGTGGATTTGATGGGGAATGTATGCAGCAGACATTCCACCGCAGAAAATCAGCATCAAAAAAATGAAAATAATCCTCATCATTGGTAAGGAAGGAATTTGATGCAGATTTTAACATGAATTTTGGTGCAGAAGTCTCCCTCCTGTTAGTAGAGGTGGATTCCACATTGTACCCAGTGCTATAGTTGATATGTGGTGCGGAATTTAAATCCGCAGCGTGTTAATTTCCTCACAGGTTTGTTGCAAACTTTTTCCACAGTATATGGACTAGATTTTGAAAATGTCATCCGCTTTACAATTTTTGCAAATGTTGCAGATTTTCCGTGCAGAGCATCCGTGAGACTCTTCCTTCCCCAGTGATTGCTTCCTGTTAGTCCAAGGGAAGCACTCATTAGACATAATACCCCCCGCATCATTAGCCACATGGAAACAGAGTCCAAGAAACTGTACAAACATGTATAAATGCAATAAGCCCCCCCATGAAGCTCTCATTAACCCCTGTGCTGCCATCCACCTCTCAACCAGAACCCTTTAGCATATTATTTCTACCATCCAAGTGGCACCATATCAGCAAATGATATGTAAAGATCCAAAAAATGCTTACCTGCTCAGCCAGCTAAACGTGGTAAAGTAGAAATCTATAAAATAGCTCTTTTTTTTAGCTTATTGTAAGATATTTCCCTTATTGTTAACAGAGATAATCTAAATACAGAAGCCTGAAATATCTTTATAAATGCAAATATACAATGTATAAAATACATAATCTGATATACAGAATTCACTTTACCCGTAATTGCGACTGTGCGTCCTCAAAGCTGAGCGATAAGCACACAAACAGCAAGATGGACATAATGCTGTGCTGTGCCATATCTGTAGTGATGGAACCAATGGTAGACGACTCGAGCGTTCACACAGCGAGCCAGCAGGTGGAGGAAGGGGGACTGGAGAATGCTGTGTATAGATGGCAGATATATAGCTGCCTCAATCACATAAATGTCAGTAAAACGCCTGGAGCTTACTGTCACACGCTGTATCCCGCCTCCTCTTCCATTTTATAGAGTTTATATATTTTTTTGTCCATGTTTATACTGGGCAAACAGAAACACGTGAATTTTCATGACCCGGTGTAGTCAGATCACATATACTGTCAGCATAGCAGGATGCCAGGAAAAGTAAGCTAACTGAAGAATCACATATAGCTATTACATACAATGCTAAATACTCTGGTTAGCGTCTTGGGGAGAAAAGATTAAGCACAGGTACCCCTCTGCCCTTCAGGCCCCAGACAGCATTTTGTTCCGAAACAAGAGGGTCACTTCAACAAGATGGTAGTCCACAGTTACATCTACTTCTCACTAGATCATCTCTCTGGACCACCCTCTCAGGTGCTGATCATTGACTGGCATGTGGCGGTGCCCTCGTATTGCACATCATATCTAATCTGCTATTGGGCGACACTCAAATGAAAATATAAACCCCTCGTTCTCATGCCTTTATCGGTTTCCATAAAGTAAGGTGTTCCAGATTAATCCCTTAGTGACCACCCTATAGTGTTTTTACATCCTGGCTGGCTGGGCTTTAATTGTCAGGGCCATTGGAAAGTAAATAGAAAATAAATAACGTTAAAGCTTCAGCTAAGAATACTCACCCCATCCTCAGCAATGTCCTATGGCATTCTGTTCTTACAGAACCTGACACCGGTGTCTGTACATGCGTGACAGACCTCATTATGTGACACGCAGAAGGCTGGGAGGTCTGGGAATGTAAAAACTCCCAGCTCCCGGCTAGTATGAGTAGCTGAGAGAAGGAAGATTAAAGCAGAAAGTGCTGTATGCGGTTCCTGGTCACATGACCTCATTATCCAATGGAAAATGGTGATGTTGTAAAGTGAAAAAAAAAAGTTTGTTTCATCTCCACTCATGAATCACATCCATGGGGGGGTTGGGGGTGGTGGCGATGACATTACGGACCTAAGGCTTGTGGATTGCCGGGGTAATTTAAAATCTCCCTGCTCCTGGCTACCAAACATACGCAGTCATTGGTCACATGATTGCTGATATCCAATAAATACCAGTGATCAAATAAAAGATTTTTTAAAAAGTTAGAGTTTCACCCCCTGTCACGGAAGCTGAGACCTCCGGTGATGCCCCCGGACGGGATCTTTATCCATGGACCTTTCCTCAGTTTTGGCACATATGCCCATCGGCAAAATGGCGGACGCAAGTACAAAGGGAGGTCCTGAAAAATTTAAAATCTTCTTGCTTCTGGCTAGAAAAGGTAGTCGAGTGCCTGGAGCAGTGACCTGGGGCCGCGGTGAGCAATGGCTAATAGCAATCAAATTAAAGAGGGTTGAATTTTAATTCTCCTTTCACTTTGGGCCCCGTTGGGCATACAGACAGAATATTGGGGCAATGATGGGCATGTGTCTAAGCACAGGACAAATAGGGGTATCCATTTTGGGGTGTAAGTCTTTATTCATATGTGTTCTATAAAATAAACAACCTGTTTTTAAAATGACACAATTTCCGGGGTGAGGAGGAGAGGCAGCGGCGATCACCCAGCAACCATATAAACAGCTGCGCTGTGGCTCCGCCATGACCGCCGATCGGGACGCAGAGAGAGGAAACCAGGGGTGAGGACTGACCTGTTGGGGAGCTCTTGCTGTGTACAGAGAGGAGAGTCTTGAGGAGAAAGCTCACAGTTCAGAGAGCCAGGTATCCATTGAAAACGCTGCTGGGGAGCTGGGCTGAGTGCAGAGAGACGGGTAAGCACATGGTCCCCCTTCCCCCTGAGGGGACAGCGACCATCTTGGGACATCTTGCTAGCACTGCTCCCATCTGCAGGCACAGGGATCTGGAGGGCGCATGGTGCAAGTTCAAGGTTGATGTAGGGTAGACCTCACCTGAGGAGGAGACAGTGTTATCGCGGGCCTCATTAGAACCACTTATCCTCAAAATCAAATATCTCTAAACCGCTCATCTCCAAAACTGCTTGTTCCCAGAACTGCTTATCTCCAGACCCGGTTATCCTCAGAACGGCTTAACTCCAGAACGGCTTAACTCCAGAACGGCTTAACTCCAGAACGGCTTAACTCCAGAACGGCCTAACTCCAGAACGGCCTAACTCCAGAACGGCCTAACTCCAGAACGGCCTAACTCCAGAACGGCCTAACTCCAGAACGGCCTAACTCCAGAACGGCCTAACTCCAGAACGGCCTAACTCCAGAACGGCTTAACTCCAGAACGGCCTAACTCCAGAACTGTTCATCTTCAAAATCGCCTCTTTCCAGAGCCGCTTGTCTCCAGATCTGTTTATCTTTAGAACTGTTTATCTCCAGAACCATCTATCTCCCGAGCTGCTCATCTTCAGAAACATTTATCCTCAAAACCGCTTATCTTCATAACAATTGATTTTTAGAGAGCACATTCCAAACCACAGTTATATTGCTGCATGGAGGAGTTTGTCGTTAAAATGGGTCGCACCAAAGGGAAAAAAATGAAGACACCTGCAAAAGCCACGGCTAAAACACTGCTACAAAAAGGAAGATATCTCCAAAGAAATCCCCCCCCCCCCAGGATGCAGCGGTCATTGGTGACTGAGGTAGCAAAGCTTATCAGCCCAGATTTACAAGAGCCTTTAGCTGTCACAGTGGCCGACTCCCTGCGCGAGCTTCGTGATACAGTGTCCCAGCAGGTAGACTCAATCGAGTATGAAATGGAGACAATAACCTCGGAGCATTGCTCTACAACTAATTGCATAGAAAAACTGATGCGAGATAATAAACAGATTTGGGATCGTCTAGAGGATCTGGAAAATAGGTCCAGACACAGTAATCTTCATATTATTGGAGTTCCTGAGAGCTATCTGCAAAAGGACTTGCTTCAGCTTTGCAAGTCTACAATTCCAGGTATCCTTTGGATTACACACAAATGCAAAGTCGAACGAGCTGACCTCTTGGGACCAGATATGCGAGCAACACCAACTGCGCAGGCCTCAAATACCAGGGTACACCCGAGGTCCACCATAGTGAAGTATTTAGGCTACACAGACAAAGCCTATATCTTCTGAAACTTCAAAAGTCGTAATAACTCGCTGGAAATTTAAGGTCACAAAATTTTAATCTTTGCAGATTGGTAGAGCACAGAGGTACAGCACAAAAGAAAAGTTTTTTTCCCCAATCTGTTCTGAGCTTTATAAGAAACAACAGAAATTTGCGCTGTTATATCCGGCAATACTGAAAGTATTTTGCTCTAATGTTTCCACCCTTATCTTTCATGATCCGGTGAAGGCAGAACAGGAGTTAACTTCGATGATACCTAAAGGCTCGCCAGACAGAAGCGCAGGCTGCACCCCTTCACAAGCACGCGACAACTGGCGTGACAACTCTTCCATACAACTCTCGTGAGTATGGAAAGAATAGTAAAAGAGGCTGTTGCAGGACGCTTAATTTAAACACTACTTAACACTTACTATGATTGTTGAATTTCTGTACTGGAAATTCTCTGGAGCGGAGAAATAATATTTGTAAATCTAGAGATGGAGCAAAGCTTCACTCAACTCCATACCACAATCCACAAGGGAGCAGAGCAGCTTTGGTCGCAATTAAGCAACTCCAGTTAGATCCCACTCCCAAACGTTGCTTGCGAAATGGAATGAGGGGAAGTCAACTCATGTGCGCTCCTTCTGGGCTGAGGCTTGTCATTATATCCTAGAAGAGACTGCATTTTCTTTCCCGTTTCTTCCCCCAATTCCGTACAAAATTGCTATGGGTTGCAAGGAAAGGGAATAACAACTAATTTATTGGGTTTTAGTTTAAAGTTAAAAATTTAAATTTGTGATTACCCACGGGGGTGCCCTAAGGCGCACAACCCATACTGAGTGTTAGATGAATTCATAACCAAAGCTGTTATGCAAATAATATCCTGAAATGTCAAGGGTCTTAGATCACCCCAGAAACAGTGAGCAATACTCTGTCATTTAAAACTTCTAAAGGTGGATATAGCATTAGAGCGAAAGTGCAAATACACTGCCACCCACCCGCATGCACAAGCTTTAACATGCACATTGCCAAATTAATCAGCCTGGAGATGCTGCCATACAGGCTTGTGGAAATGGAGGCTTTCAAAAACATGATGGCGGCAGCGGTCCCGCGCTACTCGGTCCCCAGTCGCCACTATTTTTCCCGTGTGCCGTCCCTACACCAGCACGTCCCCCGCAACATAAATCGCGCCCCAACGAATGCGGTTGCTGGGAAGGTCCACTTAACCACGGACACGTGGACAAGTACTGGCGGGCAGGGCCACTATATCTCCCTGACGACACATTGGGAGAACTTGGTGGAGGCTGGGACTGAGTCAGAATACCAGCTGCAATATGGGCGGCGGAGTGGTAGTCAACCTCGGCAATTCTTTACTGAGAAGTGGGCATGGAACATGGGAGGAGTCTACCCACATGGTGAGCGGCGATGTGGCAATCATTAGCATTACCCTCCCGCTGCTTGGCCTGCTGAGAAGTTCGATGCTAAGCATAAAGGCCGACGCTTTGCAGTTGGAACAGGAGACGGGGAATGACAGTATATCGCTTGATAGCCAGACCACTCTCATGTCTATATCTCAGTGCGTTTTGGAGGAGGAGGAGAAGGGGAGGGGGGAGGAGGAAGAGACAGCTGGCCACACTGCAGAGGGTACCCATGCTGCTTGCCTCTCATCTGTTTAGCATATATGGGCTGAAGAGGAGGAGGAGGTTCCTGAAAGTCATCTTCCTAGTGAGGACAGCCATGTGTTGCGTACTGGGACCCTGGCACACATGGTTGACTTCATGTTAGTCTGCCTTTCCCGTGACTCTCGCGTTAGACGCATTCTGGCCAACGCGATTACTGGGTGTACACCCTTCTCAACCCACGGTATAAGGAGAACCTTTCCACTCTCATTCCCAAAAAGGAAAGGGGTACGACAGTGATGCAATACCACAGGGCCCTGGTGGAAAAAGTGATGCTAAAGTTCCCATCTGACAGCGCTAGTAACAGAAGACGCAGTTCCGAGGGCCAAATAGCAGGGGAGGCATGGGGATCAGACAGCATGTCCAGCTCAGGCAGGGGAACACTCTCCAAGGCCTTTGCTAGTTTTATGGCTCCCCAGTAAGACTGTGTCTCCACTCCCCAGTCAAGACAGAGTTGGAGGGAGCACTGTAAAAAGATGGTAAGGGAGTATGTAGCCGACCGTACCACCATCCTACGTGATGCCTCTGCTCCATACAACTGTTGGGTGTCAAAGCTGGACACGTGGCACGAACTTACGCTGTATGCTATGGAGGTGCTGACCTGCCCTGCCCCTAGCGTATTGTCAGAGAGGGTGTTTAGTGCTGCTGGGGAGATCATCACAGATAAGCGTACCCGCCTGTCAACTGACAGCGCTGACATGCTTACCCTCATAAAGATGAACAAAGGCTGGATTTCCGCAGACTTCTCTTCTCCACTGGTAAAAAGCAGCGGATCTTAAAGATTCTTTTCGCTGCAACAGGAGAAAAATGCATCCTCTATCACCCCAAAAAAGGGGGAATTAGCTTTGTCAATCACTCTCGGATATTATTACTCCTGCTACTCCTCCTTCTAAAACAGCATGTCATCACGCTGAACTGTCAATTTTTCTGTAGACCAAAAGGCTTTGTTTTAAAGTTTTTTTACAATTTTTCAAAGTTTTACAAGTATATATACTTTAACAGAAAACAATTTTTTTCACAAGGCAGCCTCCAGGCTCAGTTACAAATAAGCAACAACGAGCTGTATCTTTAAAAAATGTTTATGGGTTTCACCTGCCCTCGCAGTTGAGCAATTTTTCAGGGGTGCACTTGTACTCTCGGTACACCAATTTTTCTGGCCCTCGCCTATACTGTTATCTAACTAATTTTTCCTGCCTTTGCCTACACTCTTGGTAACCATATTTTTTTAGGTGTTCACCTATACTCTTGCTACACAAATGTTACAGGGCTCTTTCTATACTCTTGCTATAGAAATGTTACAGAGATCCACCTATATACTTGGTACAGAAATGTTACAGGGGTTCCCCTATACAGTTTCTACTGAATGGTTTGAGGGGTACGCCTATACTCTTACTATAGAAATGTTACTGGGGTCCACCTATACTCTTGCTATAGAAATGTTACTGGGGTCCACCTATACTCTTGCTATAGAATTGTTACTGGGGTCTGCCTATGCCGTGGGTGCACAAAGACTTCTCATTGCAGTGTTTTACATATCTGGCACAAATACACTGACTGGCTTGGGCAAAAATGTGGGCTAAGGCCGAGGTCCTTGGCGGGATGAAACTCTGCCATGCTTGGGCACTCTGATTTCTTCCTGTGTAATACCATCTTTGTGCACCCACAGCATAGGCGATCACAAGGAACTCAAAGACTTCCCATTGCGGTGTTGAGCTATCTGACACCTACACAGAATGAATTGTGTGGGGACACATGGATTTCCCATAGCTATTTAACTCACGGCACTTTGGGTCACACAAGGTGGAGGCTGGGACCGAGCCTGACCCAGGGCTCACTCACGTACTTCTCACACAGAGTATTGCGGGTTCTACCTCGGTCATGGTTTGTCGGCTTTATTATGCCACCTCCTCCTCCTGCTCGGGGCCTGGGGATCAGCGCTGGGCAACATGTATTTTCTCTCATGTTACCACAGTTATCTGAGACAGTGGTTTGGGCCAACCACAAGGAGCGTTACTGCATTAATGAGATGGTCACAGCTGCACTAGCATCCAAGTCCACTTTATGCCCACCATTAATGAGGGTGTGAGCCGAGGCCGAGGTCCTTGGCGGGGTGAAACTCTGTCATGTTTGGGCACTCTGATTTCTTCCTGTGTAATACTATCTTTGTGCACCGACAACATAGGCGAGCCCAAGGAAATCAAAAACTTCCTATTGCGGTGTTAAGCTATCTGACACCTACACAGAATGAATTGTGTGGGGACACATGGATTTTCCATTGCTATGTAACTTGCGGCACCTTGGGTCACATAAGGTGGAGGCTAAGACTGGGACTGGGCCTGACCCTGGGCCCGCTCACGTGCTTTTCACACAGAGTATTGCTGCATTGTCGAGATGTGTAGAAGTGCTGGCACCTGAGTCCCCTTTATGCCCACGTTTGCGGCTCCTGACAATTTTGTGATGGAGGTGGCACGGAATTAGATCGCCCAAACTTTCAGAGGGTCACTGCCTGGCCCTGCCAACCCTCTGCAGTGTGTGCCTCCAGTTCCACCTCATCCAGTACGCACTTATAAATAGGCATGAGGGTGGTGTGGCTATGTTGAGGGCAGCTGAACGCCGCACAGGGAAATTTGTATGTGTGCTGTGGACGCAGGAGAAGAGGCAGCGGGGTCACCCGCAGGCAGCGATTGTCCTTGGTTGCAGGTAGTGTGGTGCTTAGCTAAGATGTGCCAGCGCATGTGCCTTGCCAATGAAGGTTTGTCCACAGTAAATTGTTAGGGGGGTGACGCCAGACTCTTGCCCCCATTTTGGCTTAATAGTGGGACCTGGGAGCCTCTGATGCAGCCATGCATGCTGCCCTTGCCCTTCCCTATCCATTTCTGTGGAGTTTTTTTCATGACTTTCTGATGTTTTCTGGTGTTTGACAAGTCATCACCTACGCGGAGCATCGGTCTCATACAAAAATACTCAAGTCGTGCATTGACTTCAATGGGGTTCATTACTTGAAACGAGCTCTCGAGCATTACGAAAAGTTTGACTGTGTTTGTATTTTGGTGCTCGCTCATCTCTACTGCAAACTTACCAAAAAAAATTAACCAAATATTCTTTGAGTTCTACTCAAAACTTTACTCACAAACACAATCAGATATATCCTTGTCTACACTCTTGGATGAGCAACGGATAATGCTAAACTCGCCAATCTCCCAAATGGAAATTAAAGACGGTATCAAAGGGTTAGAAAAAAATAAAGTTCCGGGACCAGATGGATATACAGGTGAATTTTTCAAAGTATTAAAAGACCAGACTACTCCATTGCTCGAAACTTTGTTTGATGGATATATGAGAGAAAGTCCCATTCCCTTAGACAAGAACATAGCATACATTAAACTATTACCCAAACCTGTCAAAGACACCGCTGACGCAAAATCTTGGAGACCGATTTCCTTAATTAATACCGACCTAAAATTGATGGCCAAAAGTATGGCAGATCATTTAGCCAATATCATGCTTCACATGCTTTCACCAATGCAGATAGGTTTTACAAAGGGACGCTCTGCCATTTTAAATATAAGGAAAACTTTTAAATCCTCGACGACATTAAACTACGCCTGGCGGCTCATCCCTCTCCGGCCCTTCTCATGATAGATGCGGAAAAAGCATTCGACATTGTTTCATGGTCATGGTTGAAGGAAACATTGGACAGAATGGGTTTTGCGGGCCCCTTCTGCGCTTATTTATGGAAATTTCACTCCTCCCCCCAGGTGCAAATTAATACTCCGTGTTTTCTCTCCCTGGGATTCCCCCTACAAAAAGGTACTAGGCAAGGATGCCCCTTATCCCCACTTTTATTTAACTTGGCAATTGAACTGTTGGCTTGTGTGCTGGAAAGCAACACAGAAATCGCAGGCATAAAAGTTCGGGGGAAAGTGGTAAAAACCATGTTATTCGCAGATATTTTACTGGCGCTCGCCCAACAAAAATCAGATCTACCGTGAGTTTTTGCTTTGCTTGAGGCCTTCGCAAAGCTATCAGGTTTCAAAGTTAATACTACTAAGTGTGAACTACTGGAGATTTCTCCTTGAGGTAAAATTATAGTCAGAGACCTGGGGGTCTGCCTGGTAGCCATAGCAAAAAATTGTATCAAGTATTTGGGCATAAACATAGGCAATAGGCCAGAATCTTTTTACGCTTTAAATTATCTCCAAACAATATTTAAAATAACAAAAGAATTAGACCGATAGAGTAATCTTCCACTCTCCTCTCAGGTAGATGCCACCTAATTAAAATGATTAGCTTTCCAAGACTCCTTTATCTGTTGCAAACAATACCACTTTTGCTCCAAAGACGTGATTTGGCGAAACGGCATTCTTGGCTTTTGTGTGGTCACACAAGAGACCGCGCCTTGCCTTGAAAAAACTAATGGTTCCCAAGAGCAGAGGAAGACTCAACTTCCCAGACATTCGATTATACAATGTCGCCAGTCTCATGAGACACTCCTTGGACTGGCTATGGGGCATCAGCAATTATTCAAATACTATCCTTAAAGCGAAGTTGTTTGATCCATGGAGCCTCAATGCCCTCATACATACAACCTACACTAATCTCCTGGTTGAATGTAAAGACTCTATCATGGCAAAAGACACCATACCTGCTTGGAAAATAACTTACAAGACGTGCGGTCGGTCATTTTAAATCTCCAAACATATGGACATATGGAATCACCCAGAATTCAAACAGGGGAGATAAAATAAAATGTTCAAAATATGGAGACAGAGAGGGATTATGAAAGTCCACTATCTTCTTCACCCAGAGATTCCTACATACAAGACCTTTGGAGAGTTGTGCGCAAAGTACGACTTACCCCCATCCTATTTTTTGTCATTTGCCCAAGTGCGGAATTTCCTATGGGAAAGACTAGCTGATATATCAAGAGAAATGGCAGTTAATTCGATTGATTTCTTGGTTAAAAATCTTACATGCAAGCAATCAATTTCAAGCATACCAGACTTAGAGATGGGTGGTTACAGAAAAGTGGTGCTGGACTGTTCAAAAAGTGGGCACGAGATTTACAGGATCCAAATCTACCAGAGGGAATAATTAAGAGTTGGAATGCTGTGAGGCAGGCAGTATTGAACGAACGTTGTCGAGAAACATATTTCAAAATAATCCACAGGGCAATATATGGGTTTGATAAACCCCAGAACCCTGCTGGCCCAGCTAGATTACAAGCTTGCCCAGATGCTCCCTAACAAACTCTTATTTTCTTCATGGCATCTAGCAATGCCCAAAAATTAAGAAATACTGGGAAGGGGCTGATTCAGGATATGGGGGGCAGGCCTTGCAACTGATACCGCAAATTTTCATATTCCATCAAATACCAGAAAACCCGAGAAAGGCAAAAATGACCCATAACATCCTACTAATTAGCAAAAGGTATCTTCTGAACAGCTGGTTGCTAGCCAAACCTCCAGGAGTAAAAGATATTATCCAACAGTTAAAATACCTCATGAAAATGGAGAGAGTAGAGATAGATAGATGTGTGGAGATGCAAGCCCCAAAATTTTTCAAAAAATGGAGAGAGTTTATAGTAAAATTTCTTGACCCTAACGAGATTATGGAATGTATGCAACAATTCACTAATATGACATGGTACTATGAACAAAATTATATTAACTATTTGGGAGTTCTAAAGATCACATGACAAAATAAAATATGTTTTATTTCAGTTCTATATTAAAGTATTAAGATTTGGGGAATTTAGGGGAGGGGGATAAATGGAATAAATAAAAGAAAAAGGGAATTTAGGAGACGGGGGATAAAGGGAATAAATTTAAAAAAACGGGAATTTAGGGGAGGGGGATAAATGGAATAAATAAAAGAAAAGGGGAATTTAGGGGAGGGGTATAAACGGAATAAATAATAGAAAAGGGGAATTTAGGAGAGGGGGATAAAGGGAATAAATAAAAGAAAAAGGAATGACATATATGTGTGACAAATACCGTGTTACATACAGAAGTTGTCAAGATTTTATGTAACAATTGGAATTCACCAACGTATGCTTTCTTAAAATGCTAATAAAAAAGAGTTTTAAAAAAATGACACAATTGCCAAAAAAACGAAGATCATAATTTTTTACCTTCTGCTTTGCTTAAATTCATTCAAAAACTATGGGGTCTAAATATGCAGTACACCCCTAGATGAATGTGTTAAGGAGTCAAGTTTTCAAAATAGGGTCATTTGTGGGGGTTCTTGATCATTTTGGCCGCTCGAGGGCTCTACAAGTGGGCAAAGGGGCCTAAATCAGCTTCAAGCAAAATGTTCTGAAAGCCATTGGATGTTCATTTTGGTTTCAGACCCATTGTGCATACAGACATAAGATTAGGGCCACAATAGGTATGTTTCTGCACACATGACAAACAGGAGTATCCATTTTGGGGTGAAAATCCTAATTTTCATATGCACTATAGAAAAACATTGTCTTTAAAATCACATACTTGCAAAAATATGAAACTTTATTTTTTCTCCTCTAGATTTCATTAACTCCTAAAAAAAATTGTGGGGTCGAAATACTAATGACCCGACGAATACATTAAGATGTGTATTTTTTAAAATGGGGTCATTTGTGGGGAGAACTATCATTCTGATGCCTATGAACCTTTGCAATCTTGGCTTGAGGTAGAAAAACAAAGTGTTCCTTTAAAATATTGATAATTAATTTTAAATTTGTACATCTCCTAAATGGTTAAAAAAAATAATAATAAAGTTTTCAAATGTTCATCCAGAATAAAGTAAACAGATGGAAATATATATTTTTTATTAAAATTTTGTACAGTATGTTTGCAAATATTTGAGATATTGCAGTTGAAAATGTGAAAAAATATATTTTTTAAATTGTCCCAATTTTAGCACTTATAATAAATATACACAATTTCTATCCGTCAATTTTTACCACCTAAATGAAGTACAATATGTGGCGAAAATACTATGTCAGAATCACTTGGATATGCAAAACTTTTACTGAGCTATTCTATGTTAAAGTGTCACACGTCTGATTTCCAAAATTTGGCCTGATCATTCAGGCACAAACAGGCTTGGTCACTAAGGGGTTACTACAAACATTATTTCAATAATTCATGAACTCAAGAAAACTCTTCACTTATTTAGTTCCAAACTATCATCACGTCCTCAAATAATCTTTTTGCTATTATATTTGCACTGTTGGGAGGGTCAGTCGAGTTAGGGCCCACTCGCACAAACGTATGCGTCCAGAGTGTTCCGCAAGTAATATGCAATGATAAAAGCCCATTGATTTCTATTGGCCCAATCATGTCTGCATTTTTTTATGCACGTGAAAAAAACTCAGCTTTTTTGGTGCATATTACATATCAATATAAGCTCTGGGGATTTAACATACGCAACAAACATGCATGTACATGTATATCTGCTGTATGCAGTTTGTATTAGGTGCCTGAACAATGTGCACGTAAAAAGCAGCCCCCACATGCCTGTGAAACTGAGCCCTCACCCTTCTACAGAAAAGCTAACCCTGGTAAGACCCTGGATGTGAGTCTGCTGGGCCACAAAACCAATTTAGCTTAGAACAAAACCCAAGGGCAGCACCCGGTGTTCTCTGGTTTTCATCCTTTAATGCCACCAATAAAGATCGAGCCTTCACTGGATGGAACCCTAATCTCTCACGCTAGAAGTATTGTCTGTAGGATGCAGCTGATACTAACTGGTCAGGGTTACCATAATGCAATACTGAAAGAGTGGAGCGAAACGTGGTCAATCATAATAGAGTGCTGAGGTCAGAGCAGGTGGAATTCTTGCATAACCATGAAATCAGGCGGAGGGTCAGCACAGGCAGCAAACAGTAAGTGCGCCAAAAGCAAGTCGAAGGAAGAAATGCAGAAGATGGTAAAGCAGTGTGAAACAAGTGTCGGGGGTCGTAATGCAACAGTTTCAGGATGATATGGCTGCAAATTTTACCAAACAAACCGGTAATTAAGGTTGATGGAAAAACAAACCTCGCAGCCTCACCGCAGCACATCACAAAATCTCGGAGTCCCGCATCCCTATAGACTGAAACGCACCTTAGGTCATCTCACTTATAGTTGCATTCATGAATCGCTGTTATATATACCAATATACCATAACACAGAACTACCAACAGTCTGTTACTTAACCCATGCAGATGTGTGAATAGGAAGGCAGGTTTAGTCACAGCGGTGTGGAGGAGATTCTCAAAATCCCATTTACTGCTGTGGGAAAAATTTCCCTAAAAGAGTGCAGAATTTAACCCTCTCCAATCCAATTTGTATCCTGGTTTTCCAAGGGAGCTTACTCTTTTTCTGCTGTTATACAACAGCGCTTTCAGCTGGCTAAAGCCAGTACTGCATGAGGTGACATGTTGGATAGGCTCCGACAGCAGAGAAGCTGGCAATATACAGTAAGAGAACCCCGATAGACGGCTTCCAACATTGAAGTTGTACAAGCTTAAATCATAATGTCTTCAGGAGGTCAGACAGTGGATTGGAAAGGGTTAAACCTTTAGCAGATGAAACAGCTGCAGCCGATTTGTGGGACACATTCTGCCTCTTCAAATGAGGGGGTAAAATCTACACCAAAGCCGGCGGTGCTGTAGATCAACTGCAGATACTCCGCAGATAATTCTGTCCCATGTGGATATAACCATAAAGGGAACTAACCTCAATGCGAACTAATAAACACGGTACAATTATGTAGCCAGACTCTCTTCAGCATTGTTGTTGCTATGACCACAGCTAAAAGCATACATGAGTATTGCCCTCTTTTCTTTTGCACTGTGACAGCACTGTCACAGTGTTCAGTGATAAGGGGACTCCCGGCAGGGAGTAAAGAACCCCCTGCCACAGTGGCAGAGGATCGCGATGTTCACCCATTGCTTTCAATGGGACCGGTACTTCTGCAGTCCCATTAAAATCAATGGGCTGACGGCAAGCCCTGCAGGGATTTTCGGGGAAGGGCTTTAAATATAAGCGCTTCCCTTAAAAATCATCCCTAAAATGTGTTAAAAATTTTAAAAAAATTATACTCACCTCTCCTCAGCTACCCGGGCTCAGGCCCGTCTAGCCTGTCTTCTCCCTGCACTGCTCTAAAACTCTATTAGACAGAGATTTAAAATTCTTGCCTGCTGAAAGGGTTGTATCTGATTGCCTGAGCACTCAGCCAATCACAGGCTTTGCTTAGCGATTCATTGAATTCTATGTATGTGTACAAGCTCTCTGCAGTCCATGTGTTCGTTTTTTTTACTTCAGTATGTGTATTGCTGCAAAGAGCAAGACAAGGTTCAGATGACACTTTAAAAATAGTACGACAATATGGAAGGCAAGCTGTCCATCCCACGATATTTCCATTGTGAGCACTGCAGAAATATTGCGGCAATCCGTATCATGGCCCAGCAACAGCATATCATGCGCTGCACTGCCCATGAGACACTCGCAGCAGATCCAGACAGGTGAGTATGTGTCTATGGGGGGTGCCAGGTCTGATTTTGCTGTGAGTTTTCACAGTAGGAATTGGACCCAGCTATCGGCATGAGGCCTAGGGGTTACATCTTACAGTATATCACATCTTTAGCTAATTATAAGGGCAACATCTTATATTACATCATTAGGTAAATATAAGTGCTCTTTCATATGGCCGTAGGGGTTTTCTACGTGTGCCAGCCAGCGCCGTAAAAAGGCGTGAACGGGCACACAAATCTAATGTTTGTGCGCCCGTTCAGACGGCATGGGCGCTGGCACATACAGGCCGAGCCCGCAATGTAGTTTAGCTCTGCCCTCTTCCATTGCAAACAGCCAGAGAGGAGGAGAGAAGAAGCAGGGAGTTTAGCAGTCCCGCTGCTAAACTCCCTCCCACCTCCCTTCATCGGCTGCTGTCACTGGCTCCCATAGGAACCCATGCAGCAGCTGATGTATTCTGGCCTGAAAGATAGTTCCAGGACTACCTTTGTGGGCCGGCCTGAAAGTGTCCGGGACTATATTGTCCATGGGAATACCGCCATGTGATCTGATCCATTGGAATCCAATGCATCAGATCGTAGCATATATATCAGTCGACTGTGAAAACAGCAGCCAATATACGCTGGTGTGAAAGAGGCCTAAGTGCTACATCTTATATCACATCATTAGCTAATTAGAAGGGTTGCATCCAAAGGAAGGAGTCCTGTGAGATTTTGATTTCAACTAATTTAGTGATTGAAAGACAAACAGGCAACAAAATAGAGGGGAAAAAACAATGGAGTGCAATGTGTTACGGAACAAAGCAGGCTCCTTTTTCAAGCACAAATATGGTGGTCTGAGTTGCTGGTACTGCATTACATGAAGTTTCACAGGACTGCTTCCTTCGGCTTAGTAAGGATGTCCCTGGATTGAGAGGAATCCCATATGCCTATAGGGCTCATCTACAAAGTAAGTTATACCTATCATTGGATTTATGTCACTCACATTATCCTAAGTGCATACAAGTGCGGGTGCTTTTCTACTTTGACTACTGTGAAAGCACATATAGGTGGTCACCAAGGGGTTCAAATAAGATTAACCTCAATAATCATACATTCAGTATTTTCCGGTCAGTATGCCATCTGTTTTTCATGTCTGCAAAAAAAAAAGAATGAAATGGACAATTCTCTTATTCTGCATCTCTTAAGAAAACAGACAAAACACGGAAGACATCTGCGTGCCGTCTGTTTGTTTTGTATCGCCGTTGACTTCAATGGATAAGTCTCATCTGCAAACTGCTCAGCCACCACCCCACCTCTTGCCCACAGACACCAATAGGAGGAGGCGGGATGGGGCAACGCTTAGCTTAGCCACGCTGCTAAACTCTCTCCCCTCTCCGGCCGCTGTCATACAGTAGGCATCAATGTATAGTGGCCAACGTATTCCGAACCAAAAGAAAGTTCCAGGACTATCTATGGGGCCCAACGTAAAAACGCCTGGCGCTATATTGGCTGGTCGGGCGCTTTTGCGTCACGGGAATACGGCCATGTGATCTGATGCATTGCAACCCAATGCAGCAGATCATAGCGTATATTGGCCATTTGTGAAAACGAAGAGCCAATATATGCTCGTGGGAAAGAAGACTTAAAAGCAGCTCATGTCGCGGAGGCCGAAGAAACAAAAGAAAATTTACAAAGGTCCAAAGTACTCCAGGTCATAAAAGGGTTACAGAAGTAAAACGTCTTGACTTTAAGGTTACATTCTGGATGCGGCGTCATTATCCGTTTTATTACAATATTTTTACTACTGTAGATATTTGCTGTGCAAATGGAAAACGCTAAAGGTTCAGTGGGAAGCACAAACATTGTACAGCTGCTGTCTGCGTCTGACGGGCAATCTAAAGAAACCTGAAAGCTCACATGGTACATGCAGCACAAAGTTATTTATTCATCTCAACGTACACGGGGCCTCGCTGTGGTACAAGTGTACTGTGCCGGACCTCGCTGTGGTACAAGTGTGGTGTGCCGGACCTCGCTGTGGTACAAGTGTAGTGTGCCAGGCCTCGCTGTGGTACAAGTGTAGTGTCCTGGCCTCGCTGTGGTACAAGTGTAGTGTGCCGGGCCACGCTGTGGTACAAGTGTAGTGTGTTGGGCCTCGCTGTGATACAAGTGTAGTGTGCTGGCCTCGCTGTGGTACAAGTGTAGTGTCCTAGCCTCGCTGTGGTACAAGTGTAGTGTGCCGGGCCATGCTGTGGTACAAGTGTAGTGTGCTGGGCCTCGCTGTGGTACAAGTGTAGTGTGCTGGGCCTCGCTGTGATACAAGAGTAGTATGCTTGACCTTGCTGTGGTACAAGTGTAGTGTGCTGGGCCTCGCTGTGGTTCAAGTGTAGTGTGCTGAGCCTCGCTGTGATAAAAGTGTAGTTTCCTGGGCCTTGTTGTGGTACAAGTGTAGTGTGCTGGGCCCCGCTGTGGTACAAGTGTAGTGTGCTGGCCTCGCTGTGGTACAAGCGTAGTGTGCCGGGCCTCGCTGTGGTACAAGTGTAGTGTGGGGGCCTCGCTGTGGTACAAGTGTAGTGTGCTGGGCCTCGCTGTGATACAAGAGTAGTATGCTTGACCTCGCTGTGGTACAAGTGTAGTGTGCTGGGCCTCCCTGTGGTACAAGTGTAGTGTGCTGGGCCTCGCTGTGGTACAACTGTAGTGTGGGTGCCTCGCTGTGGTACAACTGTAGTGTCCTAGCCTCGCTGTGGTACAAGTGTAGTGTGCTGGCCTCGCTGTGGTACAAGTGTAGTGTGCCGGGCCTCGCTGTGATACAAGTGTAGTGTCCTAGCCTCGCTGTGGTACAACTGTAGTGTGCTGGGCCTCGCTGTGGTACAAGTGTAGTGTGCCGGGCCTCGCTGTGGTACAACTGTAGTGTCCTAGCCTCGCAGTGGTACAAGTGCAGTGTGCCGGACCTCGCTGTGATACAAGTGTAGTATGCCGATCCTCGCTGTGATACAAGTGTAATGTGCCAAGCCTCGCTGTCGTACAAGTGTAGTGTGCTGTGCCTCGCTGCGGTATGAGTTTAGTGGGCCGGGCCTCGCTGTGGTACGAGTTTAGTGGGCCGGGCCTCGCTGTGGTACAAGTGTAGTGTAAGGCTTGAGGGACAGTTAGGAGGGAAAGCCTCATGGGATCTGGGAGCTTTATGTACATGATGGATGGAGGATATGTTACTCTCTATGGAAGAGGTTTTCTGGTTAACCATGATATGTTACAAAGGTCATTACCGGGTCAGATGAGATGGCAGAGAGTGACTTCTGCCCAGTGATGGACTGGTTGGCAGCAGCAAATGATTGGCTGAAGAAAAATGTCGGGAAATGCCTGTGGTTGTCAGGCAGAATCTGGTGGCCTGACAGTGGCTGGTGATTGGCCCAGAGGAACAAGCTGAGGAGCAGCAGTGAGATATTGAGGTTCAGAGATGTGGGCCATCATCATCTGGAAAGGAAGCAGCATCTCACCCTCCCTCCCTTAGGTTTGTCACGGTGTAGTTAATGGGGGATTGTCGCCCGCATTAGGCGGGTGGGTAGGTAAACTTGGGGAGAGTTTGGTGGTGGTAAACTCGTGTCTGTAAGACAGAGTTTACATGAACTGTTATGGTTATTGATAGGTTAATAAACTTGGGTCTGTAAAACAGAGTTTACAGGAAGTGCTATGGTTATTATTGGTTACATTTCTCCCCAAGTGTTTGACTGGGGACACATTCACCTAAACTGAACGCTCTCTTAACCTACAAAACTTACTTCCAGACTTCTTGCTGTAAAAAACGTGGGGTAAGGCCACAGCTTTATTAAACATTTTAAACATATATTAACATTTTATCACTTTAACTTTCGATAACCCTTTCCATGCCGTAACTGTTCTACTTATGAATCTGTAACAGTCCCAAGGACGTTTGAAAGCCCTGGTCTCCCTTGGGCTTGCAAACCTTCCTCTGCTTTCCCGTACCCAGCAAGGAAAGCTCCAGGACTAAACAAAGCTGTGACAACTTCCGAACTTGCTCCAAAGGAAAAAAGTCCTTATGTCCATAACCACCCTAATCTTCTGGGCGGGTAGGCGGGTGTCACGTCCAACTCCTTCTTCTCTCTTCGTCCGCTGCTCCTTTGTGATCTGTTCCCCTCTTCACTTCCAGCCTAAACCCTCCCTCCAACTTCCTGTCCTGACTCCACCCCCTCCCCCCTTACCTGCGCTCGCTCTTAATCACCCTATGCCTGTCCCCAGTCACATGCAGCCTCGCTAAACCCTTTGCTGCATACGAGTAACCCTGTTAATAAACACTGCGGCCTTCTTTATCCAATATTGGTGTCTGTTTCGGTTATTTATAACAGTTTGGTAAGGTTTTAATATAGCGTAAGATCCCATGTGCTGGCCTCGCTGTGGTACAAGTGTAGTGTGCCGGGCCATGCTGTGGTACAAGTGTAGTGTCCTGGCCTCGCTGTGGTACAAGTGTAGTGTGGGGGCCTCGCTATGGTACAAGCGTAGTGTTCCGGGCCTCGCTGTGGTACAAGTGTAGTGTGCTGGACCTCGCTGTCATACAAGTGTAGTGTGCCAGGCCTCGCTGTGGTACAAAAGTGGTGTGCTGGCCTCGCTGTGGTACAAGTGTGGTGTGCCAGGCCTCGCTGTGGTACAAGTGTAGTGTGCTGGGCCTCGCTGTGGTACAAGTGTGGTGTGCTGGCCTCGCTGTGGTACAAGTGTAGTGTGGGGGCCTCGCTGTGGTACAAGTGTGGTGTGCTGGGCCTCGCTGTGATACAAGAGTAGTGTGCTGGGCCTCGCTGTGGTACAAGTGTGGTGTGCTGGCCTCGCTGTGGTACAAGTGTAGTGTGGGGGCCTCGCTGTGGTACAAGTGTAGTGTGCTGGGCCTCGCTGTGGTACAAGTGTAGTGTGGGGGCCTCGCTGTTGTACAAGTGTGGTGATCCGGGCCACGCTGTGGTACAAGTGTAGTGTGCTGGACCTCGCTGTCATACAAGTGTAGTGTGCCAGGCCTCGCTGTGGTACAAAAGGGGTGTGCTGGCCTCGCTGTGGTACAAGTGTGGTGTGCTGGGCCTCGCTGGGATACAAGAGTAGTATGCTTGACCTTGCTGTGGTACAAGTGTGGTGATCCGGGCCACGCTGTGGTACAAGTGTAGTGTGCCGGGCCTCGCTGTGGTACAAGTGTAGTGTGCCAGGCCTCGCTGTGGTACAAAAGGGGTGTGCTGGCCTCGCTGTGGTACAAGTGTGGTGTGCTGGGCCTCGCTGGGATACAAGAGTAGTATGCTTGACCTTGCTGTGGTACAAGTGTAGTGTGCTGGGCCTCTCTGTGGTACAAGTGTAGTGTGCCGGGCCTCGCTGTGGTACAAGTGCAGTGTGCTGGCCTCGCTGTGGTACAAGTGTAGTGTGGGGGCCTCGCTGTGATAAAAGTGTAGTTTCCTGGGCCTTGTTGTGGTACAAGTGTAGTGTGCGGGGCCCCGCTGTGGTACAAGTGTAGTGTGCCGGGCCTCGCTGTGGTACAAGTGCAGTGTGCTGGCCTCGCTGTGGTACAAGTGTAGTGTGGGGGCCTCGCTGTGATAAAAGTGTAGTTTCCTGGGCCTTGTTGTGGTACAAGTGTAGTGTGCGGGGCCCCGCTGTGGTACAAGTGTAGTGTGTTGGACCTCGCTGTGGTGCAAGTGTAGTGTGCTGGCCTCGCTGTGGTACAAGTGTAGTGTGTTGGACCTCGCTGTGGTGCAAGTGTAGTGTGCTGGCCTCGCTGTGGTACAAGTGTAGTATGCCGAGGCTCGCTGTGGTACAAGTGTGGTGTGCTGGCCTCGCTGTGGTACAAGTGTAGTGTGGGGGCCTCGCTGTGATAAAAGTGTAGTTTCCTGGGCCTTGTTGTGGTACAAGTGTAGTGTGCGGGGCCCCGCTGTGGTACAAGTGTAGTGTGTGGGGCCCCGCTGTGGTACAAGTGTAGTGTGTTGGGCCCCGCTGTGGTACAAGTGTAGTGTGCTGGGCCTCGCTGTGGTAGAAGTGTAGTGTTCTGGACCTCGCTGTGGTGCAAGTGTAGTATGGGGGCCTTGCTGTGGTGCAAGTGTAGTGTGCCGGGCCTCGCTCTGGTACAAGTGTAGTGTGCCGGGCCTTACTGTGATAGAAGTGTAGTGTGCTGGGCCATGTTATGGTACAAGTGTAGTGTGCCGGATCTCGCTGTGGTACAAGTGTAGTGTGCCGGATCTCGCTGTGGTACAAGTGTAGTGCGCCAGGCCTCGCTGCCGTACAAGTGTCGTGTGCCGGGCCTCGCTGTGATACAAGTGTAATGTGCTGGGCCTCGCTGTGATACAAGTGTAGTATGCTTGACCTCACTGTGGTACAAGTGTAGTGTGCTGGGCCTCGCTGTGGTACAAGTGTAGTATGCTTGACCTCACTGTGGTACAAGTGTAGTGTGCTGGCCTCGCTGTGGTACAAGTGTAGTGTGCTGGCCTCGCTGTGGTACAAGTGTAGTATGCTTGACCTCACTGTGGTACAAGTGTAGTGTCCTGGCCTCGCTGTGATACAAGTGTAGTGTTCTGGACCTCGCTGTGGTACAAGTGTAGTATGGGGGCCTTGCTGTGGTACAAGTGTAGTGTGCCGGCCCTCGCTATGGTACAAGTGTAGTGTGCCAGACCTTACTGTGAGAGAAGTGTAGTGTGCTGGGCCATGTTGTGGTACAAGTGTACTGTGCCGGACCTCGCTGTCGTACAAGTGTAGTGTGCCAGGCCTTGCTGTCGTACAAGTGTGGTATGCTGGGCCTCGTTGTGGTACAAGTGTAGTGTGCTGGGCCTCGCTGTGGTACAAGTGTAGTATGGGGGCCTTGCTGTGGTACAAGTGTAGTGTGATGGGCCTCGCTGTTGTACAAGTGTAGTGTGCCGGGCCTCGTTATGGTACAAGTGTAGTGTGCTGGGCCTCGCTGTGGTACAAGTGTAGTATGGGGGCCTTGCTGTGGTACAAGTGTAGTGTGCCGGCCCTCGCTCTGGTACAAGTGTAGTGTGCCGGACCTTACTGTGATAGAAGTGTAGTGTGCTGGGCCATGTTGTGGTACAAGTGTAGTGTGCCGGACCTCGCTGTCGTACAAGTGTAGTGTGCCAGGCCTTGCTGTCGTACAAGTGTGGTATGCTGGGCCTCGTTGTGGTACAAGTGTAGTGTGCTGGGCCTCGCTGTGGTACAAGTGTGGTGCGCTGGGCCTCGTTGTGGTACAAGTGTAGTGTGCTGGGCCTCGCTGTGGTACAAGTGTAGTGTGCTGGGCCTCGCTGTGGTACAAGTGTGGTGCGCTGGCCTCGCTGTGGTACAAGTGTAGTGTGGGGGCCTCGCTGTTGTACAAGTGTGGTGATCCGGGCCACGCTGTGGTACAAGTGTAGTGTGCTGGACCTCGCTGTCATACAAGTGTAGTGTGCCAGGCCTCGCTGTGGTACAAAAGGGGTGTGCTGGCCTCGCTGTGGTACAAGTGTGGTGTGCTGGGCCTCGCTGGGATACAAGAGTAGTATGCTTGACCTTGCTGTGGTACAAGTGTAGTGTGCTGGGCCTCTCTGTGGTACAAGTGTAGTGTGCCGGGCCTCGCTGTGGTACAAGTGCAGTGTGCTGGCCTCGCTGTGGTACAAGTGTAGTGTGGGGGCCTCGCTGTGATAAAAGTGTAGTTTCCTGGGCCTTGTTGTGGTACAAGTGTAGTGTGCGGGGCCCCGCTGTGGTACAAGTGTAGTGTGCCGGGCCTCGCTGTGGTACAAGTGCAGTGTGCTGGCCTCGCTGTGGTACAAGTGTAGTGTGGGGGCCTCGCTGTGATAAAAGTGTAGTTTCCTGGGCCTTGTTGTGGTACAAGTGTAGTGTGCGGGGCCCCGCTGTGGTACAAGTGTAGTGTGTTGGACCTCGCTGTGGTGCAAGTGTAGTGTGCTGGCCTCGCTGTGGTACAAGTGTAGTGTGTTGGACCTCGCTGTGGTGCAAGTGTAGTGTGCTGGCCTCGCTGTGGTACAAGTGTAGTATGCCGGGGCTCGCTGTGGTACAAGTGTGGTGTGCTGGCCTCGCTGTGGTACAAGTGTAGTGTGGGGGCCTCGCTGTGATAAAAGTGTAGTTTCCTGGGCCTTGTTGTGGTACAAGTGTAGTGTGCGGGGCCCCGCTGTGGTACAAGTGTAGTGTGTGGGGCCCCGCTGTGGTACAAGTGTAGTGTGTTGGGCCCCGCTGTGGTACAAGTGTAGTGTGCTGGGCCTCGCTGTGGTAGAAGTGTAGTGTTCTGGACCTCGCTGTGGTGCAAGTGTAGTATGGGGGCCTTGCTGTGGTGCAAGTGTAGTGTGCCGGGCCTCGCTCTGGTACAAGTGTAGTGTGCCGGGCCTTACTGTGATAGAAGTGTAGTGTGCTGGGCCATGTTATGGTACAAGTGTAGTGTGCCGGATCTCGCTGTGGTACAAGTGTAGTGTGCCGGATCTCGCTGTGGTACAAGTGTAGTGCGCCAGGCCTCGCTGCCGTACAAGTGTCGTGTGCCGGGCCTCGCTGTGATACAAGTGTAATGTGCTGGGCCTCGCTGTGATACAAGTGTAGTATGCTTGACCTCACTGTGGTACAAGTGTAGTGTGCTGGGCCTCGCTGTGGTACAAGTGTAGTATGCTTGACCTCACTGTGGTACAAGTGTAGTATGCTTGACCTCACTGTGGTACAAGTGTAGTGTCCTGGCCTCGCTGTGATACAAGTGTAGTGTTCTGGACCTCGCTGTGGTACAAGTGTAGTATGGGGGCCTTGCTGTGGTACAAGTGTAGTGTGCCGGCCCTCGCTATGGTACAAGTGTAGTGTGCCAGACCTTACTGTGAGAGAAGTGTAGTGTGCTGGGCCATGTTGTGGTACAAGTGTACTGTGCCGGACCTCGCTGTCGTACAAGTGTAGTGTGCCAGGCCTTGCTGTCGTACAAGTGTGGTATGCTGGGCCTCGTTGTGGTACAAGTGTAGTGTGCTGGGCCTCGCTGTGGTACAAGTGTAGTATGGGGGCCTTGCTGTGGTACAAGTGTAGTGTGATGGGCCTCGCTGTTGTACAAGTGTAGTGTGCCGGGCCTCGTTATGGTACAAGTGTAGTGTGCTGGGCCTCGCTGTGGTACAAGTGTAGTATGGGGGCCTTGCTGTGGTACAAGTGTAGTGTGCCGGCCCTCGCTCTGGTACAAGTGTAGTGTGCCGGACCTTACTGTGATAGAAGTGTAGTGTGCTGGGCCATGTTGTGGTACAAGTGTAGTGTGCCGGACCTCGCTGTCGTACAAGTGTAGTGTGCCAGGCCTTGCTGTCGTACAAGTGTGGTATGCTGGGCCTCGTTGTGGTACAAGTGTAGTGTGCTGGGCCTCGCTGTGGTACAAGTGTGGTGCGCTGGCCTCACTGGGATAACTATGTATAAATGCATGAGGGGACAATACAAGGATCTCTCCCATGATCTGTTTATACCCAGGGCTGCGACGGTAATGAGAGGGCATCTGCTTCGTCTAGAGGAAAGCAGGTTTCATCACCAACACAGAAAGGAGTTTTTTACTGTAAGAGCAGTTAGACTGTGAAACTCTCTGCCTGAGGATGTGGTGATGGCAAAATCCATAAAGGAGTTTAAAAGGGGACTTGATGGGGCGTGGCCTAGCTAGCAGAGGGAGCGGACGCACGGAGCCTCTGCTCCTGCAGCCAGAAGGCTTTAAACCGAAATACCGGCACTTCTGACCCCTGGACACTACATTCAACAAAAGCATTAGTGTTTCTGTGAGCTAGGGAACGGATAGACACGATCCGGACCCTTCTGGGACGAAGTTACCCGCCAAGGTCTAGTGTCGGGTGAAGAGCCGGGACCTAGATTTTCACGCCGAAATGGAGGCGCGTGGCACGACTGAGCCAGGACGCACTGATTTACATAGCGGCTCACCAGCAACTACCCGAGGAGACACCCAAGGCAAGGCTTGACCGGAGAGGGTAGGTGCAGACCACGGAGGGGCAGCGGAGCAGCAATACAGCGGAGGTACGCATAGCGGCGGGAAACGGGCCGGGTTAAGAGAACCCGCATAATAGAGCTGAAAGAGGGGGGTGAAGCTCTCTGCCCCCACTGCACATCCCGAACGGCCATTACAGAACCTAGAAAGGACTGCTCTCACTAACAGGCTGGCCGTGTCGGTCCGCACGCATTCCCCTGCGCCGCGGACTTCCTGCGACTCCTCGAGACGGTCAGATCAGGCCCCCCACCCCCTCTGTAGAAGACCACGACAGTGCACCCCCCCGGCTTCACCCAAACGGGTTAAGAAAGACACTAATCCCCCCTCGCCCATCCCTGTACTTGCCCTGAGATGGGGTGATACGGACGGCACAGCTTGAAGTTCCATCTCCCCTCACGGATCATATCCGTAACAGAGGATAAAATTCCGTACCTAAGGTCCCTGAATTTATCCGTAGACCTTACCCCAGCTTCTGCGCATGTCGCCTAAATGGCAGCCACATGCGCAAAAGCGGCGAATCACCCTGCTCCTGTCCACCAAAAGTAGCAGAGAGCCTGGAGATTTGATCGGGGGCCGCAGTGCACGTTTCCTGGTCACGTGATCACCGCTATCCAATGGATTACGGCAATCACTTAAAAGTAAAGAAAAGTAAAAAAAAAAAAGTGTAGTACAGTAAAAAAAACTATACAAGTTTTGTACTGTAGTAATCGTACTGACCCATAGAATAAAGTCATCATGTCATTTTTGTTGTTGTTTGTGCGCCGTAGAAACAAGACGCACTGAAAGATGGCGGAATGTTGTTTTTTTTCATTTCACTACACTTTTTAAAGGTTTTGCAGTACATTATATGGTACATTAACCCTTTCCAATCCAATTTGTATCCTGGTTTTCCTAGGGGGCTTACTCTTTTTCTGCTGCTATACAATGGCGCTATATGCTGTCTAAAGCCAGTGCTGCATGAGGTGACACGTTGGATAGGCCCCGACAGCAGAGAGGCTGGCAATATACAGTAAGAGAACCCCTAATGGATGTCTTCCAACATCGAAGCTGTACAGGCTTAAATCATAAGGTCTTCAGAGGTCAGACAGTGGATTGGAAAGGGTTAAATAGCACCTAAACATATTACAGCAGCCCATCAGACTCTGCTGGAGGTGGGGTCTAATAGGCTGAGTTATGTGGCAGACATGGAGGCCTTTTCAGGCTTCTGCTGGCATGGAAACCTGCTGGTGCTCTGCAATCCCCTGCTGGGTGCCAAGGGGCAACAGAAGGAGCCCTTTCCCCCAGTCATCTGCTTACATGCTGCAGTTGCTATTGATTGTGGCATGTAATAGCTTAAATAGGCAAGATCTGAGGTTTCTCCATTCCTGACAGTTAGAGCAGGAGCCTGGCTATCAGTAGGCAGCCAAGCCACCATCTTAAGTAGATGTATGTGCAGGATTAAAGCCCATCAGTGAGGTCAGTAATAAGGCATATTGGTCGTCTCTAAGGGAATAGGTTGTGCAGTGGAATATACTGTATATATATTGAAGGGCCTAATTCTGAATCTTGTTATGGGTCGCCTGGGGTCTATGTAAGCCCCTGATTATAGTAGGTCATGAGTATCAGAATGGTCTGGCACCCTGTATCCACTGTGTGGGAGTATACAACAAGCAGCCACCCCCTCATTATCAAGAGGCAGTGCGAGTGGCTGTCTTATCGGTGTCCTGCACAGGTGTTATTGGCTCCTCCATTTGGTAGTCAGCTACCTGCATGGTGAGAGGAGGATGCAGCTATATGCACTCCTCACCCAGTAAGTAACGGACATTTTCTGCGATTGTTTTTAATTCTTGATTTCCCCTTCTGTGATGCATTTATATTAGTGTAGGGATCCACTACAACGCAAGGATCCATGAAGTTGTTAGTGGGCTCATGTATCTTGGCCAACATCCAACCAATGCCTTGCATTTTTTATCTATCATTCACATGCATTGTGGCATTAAAGGGGTTGTCCCGCGAAAGCAAGTGGGTCTATACACTTCTGTATGGCCATATTAATGCACTTTGTAATGTACATTGTGCATTAATTATGAGCCATACAGAAGTTATAAGAAATTTTTCACTTACCTGTTCCATTGCTAGCGTCCTCGTTTCCATGGAGCCGTCTAATTTCGGGCGTCTAATGGCCAAATTAGACGCGCTTGCGCAGTCCGGGTCTTCTTCTTTTCTCAATGGGGCTTCGTGTAGCTCCGTGTAGCTCCGCCCCGTCACGTGCCGATTCCAGCCAATCAGGAGGCTGGAATCGGCAATGGACCGCACAGAAGCCCTACGGTCCACCGAGGGAGAAGATCCCGGCGGCTATCTTCAGCAGGTAAGTAAGAAGTCACCGGAGCGCGGGGATTCAGGTAAGCGCTGTGCGGTGTTCTTTTTTAACCCCTGCATCGGGGTTGTCTCGCGCCGAACGGGGGGGGGGGGGAGGTTTGAAAAAAAAAAAAACGTTTCGGCGCGGGACAACCCCTTTAAAGGGGTTGTCCCGCGCCAAAACGTTTTTTTTTTTTTATTCAATAGACCCCCCGTTCGGCGCGAGACAAACACAAGGGATGGGTAAAAAAAAAAAAAAAGTTTAGTACTTACCCGAATCCCCGCTCTGCGGCGACTTCTTACTTACCTTACCAAGATGGCCGCCGGGATCTTCACCCACGATGCACCGCAGGTCTTCTCCCATGGTGCACCGTGGGCTCTGTGCGGTCCATTGCCGATTCCAGCCTCCTGATTGGCTGGAATCGGCACACGTGATGGGGCGGAGCTACGCGATGACGCGTAGAAGGGGCGGAGCCAGAACTCCGCTCGTGCCGAGACCCAAGAGAAGGGAGAAGACCCTTCTGCGCAAGCGCGTCTAATCGGGAGATTAGACGGTAAAATTAGACGGCACCATGGAGACGGGGACGCCAGCAACGGAGCAGGTAAGTGAATAACTTCTGTATGGCTCATATTTCATGCACGATGTATATTACAAAGTGCATTAATATGGCCATACAGAAGTGCTTACCCCCACTTGCTTTCTCGGGACAACCCCTTTAAGACTCCAGGGGGAGCCCAGGGTGGCAGTACCAATGTGGTTCACTGATGGATATGCAGGGCAACCTGCCGAATTATCATGGCGTCATTAATAGGTTGCTGGTCTGCATGGTGAACTACATATATCAGAATGGTCTGGCACCCTGTATCCACTATGTGTGGGAGTGAACACCAAGCATCCACCCCCCTCATTATCAAGAAGCAGTGCGAGTGGCTGTCTTATCGGTGTCCTGCACAGGTGTTATTGGCTCCTCCATTTGGTAGTCAGCTACCTGCATGGTGAGAGGATGCAGCTATATGCACTCCTCACCCAGTAAGTAACGGACATTTTCTGTGATTGTTTTTAATTTTTTATTTCCCCTTCTGTGATGGGTTTGAAGGTTAAATTCAATTAGGAAGGTGGGGAAAAGGCTGGGAGGTGTGATCCACAGTGCATCCGCGCATGAAAAAATCCCAGTCCGCAATCTACCGCAAGCCAAAAAAAAAAAAAATACAATTTAAAGATCATCCGCGGTGCATCCGCTTCAGAAAGCCACATCAAATATCTGCTCGGGCTGTATGTTCCCCATAGACATGAGGCCTTAAGGCCGAACAAAGGCGAGGTGCACACTAACGGAAAAAAAAAACACTCCGGTCATGAAAGGTTACAGAAGTAAAAGGTCTTGATTCTGAGGTTCTCTTCTGGATCCGGCATTCTTACTGCTTATAATAAAATTTTTACTACTGTAGATATTTGCTGTGCAAACAGATAGAGGGGAAGATTCAAGTAGATGCGCAAATATCCTGGAACGTCTGCTGGGTGATCTAAGGCCACCTAAGAAAAAAAAAAAATCACGTTACATACAGCCCTAAATAATTAATTTATCTCACTGCACATAAGGGGTCTGTCAGTCACCACAGATGGCCACTTACCTCCAGTATAATAAATAGCACCAATCATTATACAATTAATGTCACCTTCAGTACAATAAAAGGCACCACATACAGTATATTTAATGTCACCACTTACCTTAAGTATAATAAATGGAGCCACTCATGGTATAATTCATGTTACCACTTACCTGCAGTACATTTACAGTATATTTAATACCACAACCTACCTTCATTATAATAAATGGTGCCACATATGGTACAATTTATGTCACCACTTACCTCCAGTATAAATGGCACCCCTCACAGTACCATTAATGTGACAACTTACCTCTAGTATAATAAATGGCATCACACACAATATATGTAAAATGAATCTGTCTCCAGACTTATGGTGCCGGATTGGAGAGCTGCAAAAACTAGTGGCAGAAACCCTGATCATGACAAATTACTGGTTTTCTTTCATTATTTCCCATAAAAATCTGTGTTTGTGCCAGTATCGGCAGCTCTTCATGAACATGGCACCTCTCCACTTTGCATTCTACTGGTTTCATTCCTGGGTCACACAGTGCCCCTTACACAATCCACAACCCTGACAGCGGAAACGCATCTGGTCTCTTAATTCCTGGATCTGCTCACCCTGCGGCAATAGGGGTGACACCTTTCTCTCCAAAAAATAGGAGATAAGTTAAGTTTTGTTAGTTGTGTCCTCTGTTCTGCGTCCCATAGGGTGACCCTGGACGTGGGGCAAATGTTGAGGAGAAGGGAGGGTTAGACTCCGGGCCGTGTGTGCATGACCAAATAATTCTTTATTTATTTTTTTTGTTTTCTCTTTAAAACTTCATAAAAATTCAGAACTTGACTTGTAATAATGTTGCATCCAATAGGTGGTGCTGCATCTCCTTCAGTGTGCAGGTTGAAGGAGAGATAAGACACATCATAAAACTGTCCTGAGCTCAGTGGACTGATTTACGATTTACTTCTCAACTCTGTTTGTCTAATGTTTTAAGTTTGAGTGCAAAACAGTCTCAAATTTCTATGTGTGAACATTTATTTAGATCAATAGCTATTTGTTCTCCTCCCCTCTGCATCTGTATGTTATAATTATGTGTCACCCAAACTAGTTTCATTCAATAGCCTGACGAAGGGGGCGAGACATCCCCGAAAACTTGCTGTAACATCATGCATTTTTGTTAGCCATAAAATGTATCATATTTACAAGATTACTGGGTTTTTCTCACTGACAACAATCACACATTGACCAAATAAAGATGCGTACCTCCACATAGCAGGACCCAGACTTCAGGGCGCTTGAGGGTGAACAATGAAAGTAGAGTACCTCCACCTGGCGGTCCCAGACGCGGGTCTGAAATAATTATGAATGAGTACCTCTGCACTAGGCCTTGGAAGAATGCACTCACTTGTTGCTCACTCTCTCTCTCTCTCTCTTAGGGATGGGGGGGCTCACCCCATCATCATCACCAACACAAGCACTCCGGGAAACCTCTCTAAATCTTCCATTCTTCACTACATGAGGGTTAAAGGTACCCCCATGTAGCTGGCACTCTTTAGCAGGAACCCAGAAGACATGGGCAAGACCTTTTCCTGCTCTCAGGCACTCTCATTTATATCTTCACTCATGCCACTTGACAGGCTAGAAATTGTTACATTCACAGTCAGCTCACACTTTGCAGACTTTAACTCTACATTTTCTGCAGCTGTGCAATACACATAACAGAATGACAAGACAGGCTTGCACAGTGCATCAGCACAGGGTGATGTACTGGGCCACTACAGTTTCCCCACATACATAAAAATAAGCCGATCCTGGCACCTCCAAAACAGAGTGTATGAATCCGGAGTCGGATTATCTTCAGTGTTTGACTTCCTATCTACCTGTGAGGCCTGTGCACCGTCATGGAGTGTGCAAAACAAAACATATAAACACATCTCCTACCCCCGGTTACCTATGTGAAGAATCAACCCACTCCAGGTGTACAAAGACTACTAGAAGTGTAATTTCTGTGTATGGCTTTTCTATTATGACAGCCTGTCAGGAATATGACTTGCAAGTACATTAAGGAATTTCTACCAGGCTGAACAGAATTCAGGAACACTAGTATAGCTTTGGGGGTTATTCATTACTCTTTTCCCTAAAGACAAAAGAATTGAGACAAGTGGAATAAACATCACTGTCTCTTTTGAAGAATAAAACCAAACTACAAAAATATGAGAGGGTGACTGGCAGGAAAGAGAAACAAGAGACGAGTGGAATGACCATCACTCTCCCTAAAAAAGTAGAACTAGGTGTAAGGAAGGCCCTGCCAGCTGGAACAGACCAGACGGACAGCCAGCACTGTGACACGACATGAGGGACATACGAAAGCTCCAGTCATACACATAAATCATACATACCATGCATACAGTCTCATGCACACGGTGGCATATCTAAGCTAAACATTTCTACATTAGTACATTACATTTATAGGAGAATATATTACTTTAAATTAGATATGAGCAGGTGCAATAAACAATAAGTGCTGTATTAAACATCCTCCTGCACATTACTTTAATGATACAAACAATATAACCTTTTCAATGTGAAAGAAAAGCATGTGTTGAACTATGAAAAGGGGATAGAACTCAAAAGTCTTTTTTTTTATAAGGGGTCTAAACTGGAAAAAAAAACAACAATCTCTCTCAAGCAAAGAGTCTCTGGTATACTCATATATAGTCAATTTTTTTTCTAAAATTTGAAATGACTCTTATGCCGCTGGATCACCCCGGTCACTTGGATTTCCTCGTCCTCAGACTCAGAGGTCCACCCAGTTGGTGTCACTGAACTACCCCAACAACGGACTCCTAGTGAAGCAACGGATGAGGTATTGTACGATCTCAAATACGCAGGGTCACAGTCCTGGGCAGTGTAGTAGCAGGGCAAGGTTCCTCCATGGCAGTCAGCCTTGGAGGGCGCAGTTCCCTCCAAGGGGAGAAATGTTCACGGGCCTGGAAAAAGACTTGTACACCAGGGTCCTCAAAATCCTGTATGAAGGGATGCAACCTGGGGGTATAACAGCGTGGGCAACCCTGTTGGCCCAATGAATTATAATCCAGGGGAAAGGCGGCTCCTCTCCACCATAGAGCAGCAACCGTGGCACCGGTCTTGGCCGTAGAATGCTCGTGGACGGGACTGCAGGCAGAATCGCGGACACACTCACCTCGTTTAAAAGTTTTCCGGGGCCTAGCCGGCTGGAGGGGTCACACGTGGAGCCTCTGCTCTTTTTGATTGCGGGCTCTTGTTCCTTTGAAAGTGGTGCCACGGAGGCATTTGCTGGGTCTTGTTTCTGAAGGTCCTCCAGATCACCCCAATAGCACTGAGGCCTTGATAGTGGGTAGCCAGCCACCACAATAGCAATTAAACGACTAGGGAAGACCACTGGAGGATACATCTCTACTCCATGAGGTCTGCCAAAGTTCTGTCTCATGGAGTCTGCAGCAGCAGATAACTCCTTCCCCTGGGGGTTGTCCAGAATTATAGGTAAAGTCCTTTTGATAGGCGTAGTCCTCCCCCCTACTTCACGCAGAGCCAGGGTGCAGTTCTTTTCATGCCAAAAACTTGGCAGGAGTCTTTTGGTGGGAGAGAGTGAGCCAGAGAGGAGCTCTGATGATTGAGCACCATTTCAAATAGTCCCTCTCAGATCATGCGGAGCAAACACTTGTAAACTATTTACACATTCCTTTATTCTTTGTGGCGCAGAGGATTTGATCCTGTTCCCAGTGATACCAAAAAGTAGGGTCCTGCAGCTTCCCATAGGGTGACCCTGGAGCGCAGGGCATATGTTGAGGAGCAGGGAGGGTAAGATGCTGGTATGTCACGGCGGCACTTACCACGTTCCCTCCCAGAGAAACGCACATAGCCTCGGCCAGGGCAGCGCTGGGCATCTTCCGATCACCCCAGCCATAGGGATGCTTAATAGATGGGGAACAGGTGCAAGGCTTCTCACGAGTGATGCCACCGTTCCAGTACCCACCGGCATAAACATGTACTTGTAGAGAAATATCTTGAGATAAAAATCACAATTCTCTGTGGGTAATTTAACAGACCAGTGCAAGAAAGACAATGACAGAGGTCAGGGAGGAGAATACAGGAGGACACTGAGCCTACAGTTAAGTTATCTGTATGACTCCACTCCTGGACACACACTCCAGAGGAGAACTCGAACACTGCACTGACACTCACTTTCTGACGGTTTCTGAATTCTGCAAAGCAGATTCCTTTCTCTTCCTTTCTTTTCCTCTTAGGGTAGGAGTCCTGGGCATGAACCTCCAGGGTACCGCTCCTCTGCTTCTATTCTTCAACACATGAGGGTTGAAGGTACCCCTATGTGGCTGGCATTCACTCTCCGACTAATTGGAATGGAACTCTCTGACTTGCACCTTGCAGTCACATATATCTTGTATACTTACGTGACAACACAAATTGTTACACTCTCCAGACATATCCCAGACATTAACCTCTCACATGCTGAAGCTGTGCAATATACATAACTGGTATCAGGACAATCTGCATAGTCCATCCACAGTGAAGACATGACATGTGAGACAGAGATAGTTATGGAAGGGCCAGATATGTATTTCAGGCCACTACACTAGCACAAGAAAAGAAATATGATGTCATAGATCCAGACATTTGTTGGGAATCTCTCCCAGGCAAAAGTAATAGGTCCAACAAATTCTTATCTGCTCTTGCAGAAAACGTTATCTTCCAAAATGTAGAAGAGAAAAAGGGATCTGTTATCTTGGACCTATCTCTTACCAACAGGGAGGAAATGCTTGAGGAAGGAAGGTGGCTGGGCCTTAGGAGGCAGTGATCATGCCACCCTAACATCCCAGCCACCCTTAACAAGGAAACTACAGACCAGAGAGCCTGACTTCTATACCAGGAAAGATCTTTGAACAAATTATTAAACAGTATGTATGCATGCAAGTACTTGGATGAGAATGGAATAATTAACCAGAGCCAGCATGGGTTTTGTAACAAATCATGCCAGACAAATCTATTTTTTTCTATGACAGAATCACTGACTGTGTGAAATAGAGAACGGTTCAGCTCCCTTGCGCTATTAAATAGCTATAAGTAAGGGATGTACATTCAAACCAAAGTGCATGTTACTTACTACACTGGGGGATCTGGATGCAACCTATTCTTCCTATTCCAGGTCAGCCTTAAAAGATAGAAATAGTGATTTTCTTCTTTCTTCACTCCTTTATTTAAATCACAGCTGGTTCAGTAAAAATAATAGGTATACAGGGAAACGCGTTTTGGGGTCCACATAGCCCTTTTTCAAGCCTAACGGTAATACACAAACATATTCACTTATATATTATCCTATAATAGTATTCACAAATGTGCCTGCAGTGCTTCCAAATGACGTCAGTTATCACGTCGGCGCAATCATTTGGCATCATCCACAGTGGGACGATATGTGTTCCATTGTGCGTTCCAACCAACTCGGTCATGTGACACGTCACGCGGTGATGTGTCACATGACCTGCACATCACATGAGGACACAGCAAGATGGCGATGCGCTGCACTGCGAGTTTCAGCTGACGCCAGTCACCAAGATCAGAATGTCCAACGCTACTCTGCATTCTACATGTATTTCAGAGCAGGCATATTATCTGAAATAGTAAATGTGTAAATTTATGACAGATTGGAAAAATATTAAATGCTCTCTTCAGAACTTATATAGATATAGTTATATGTCTGATCCATGTTATGAAGAATATTTGTAAAAGCAAATGAGTGAATATTCACTTATGCATATACTAATATATATATATATATATATATATATATATATATATATATATATATATATATATATATATATATATATATATATTATACACACACACACTATATTACAAGATTGGAAAATTAAAGAAAATTATTACATTTTTGAATAGACCCATAGTCCCGACATATCTGTCATTATAGGAACTCTATGGATTTTTGGTTCCCATTTGTAATAACTATAAATACAATCCAAAATATCCATGTAAAATTCTGCTATCTACAAGTATACGCAATATATAACATTTTAAAATATGTATTATATTATATTATTATAAAAGAGAAAGGATTCAAAAAGATCTGGACAAACTTGAATAGTGGGCAGCGACTAACAGAATGGTATTTAAAAAGCTAAAAAAACTGAAGTAAAATCACATGCATTAAGCCACACCCCCAATTAACACTGTAGCCCATGGCCCCCTTTTATCCTTGGTTGGTATATTTTATTGATAAAAGTGACAACACCATATTCATTCCAAATTTAAATAGTAAGAAACAAAGCACTGTAGGTTGGACTAAGGCTCAGTGCATATTACCCTAAAAAAGAAATCCAGGTATTGAAGCCCCTAGGGCTGTAAGGGAAGGCAGTCATGATGGGGTTAACAGGGAGGGAAGGGGTTAAAGAACAGGCTGCATGCTGGGAGCCTGGGAGGGAGGAGATGCAAAGGAAGAGTGCGCGAAAGACAGGGGAGGAGCCAGTTCCAGCAGCAAGGGAGAAGAAGGAAGAAGAAGAACCTGGAGCAGGACGGAGATGAGGCAAGTAAGAAGACACCGACTGAAGTACAGAAGCTGGCTGGCGATCAGAGGGAGGAAGAGGCGAAGGAGGAAGAGCCTGAAGAGGCGAAGAAGGAAGAGCCTGAAGAGGCGAAGGAGGAAGAGCCTGAAGAGGCGAAGAAGGAAGAGCCTGAAGAGGCGAAGAAGGAAGAGCCTGAAGAGGAGAAGAAGGAAGAGCCTGAAGAGGAGAAGAAGGAAGAGCCTGAAGAGGCGAAGAAGGAAGAGCCTGGACTTACTGGAGGAGAAGATGGAAACATTGCTGGCACACATCCGGGTGGCAGCAGAAGAACAGAGCCTGGCCTGGCTGGAGCAGATGTCCGGAGCGGCCCTTGGAGCAATAGAGACAGAGCCGGTGGCAGGCCTGAAGAGGGAGTGGAGACTGCGGACGGTGAATGCACCTACAAGCGTTAGCCCTGAGCACGTGCCAATGCGCTGACGCTGGGGAGGGGGCGCATCCCAGGTAATTTAAGGCAGGCTCTCCTCTGCATCTGCACCAAGCAGAGAGAGCAGGGCTGGGGGGAATCCCGCTCAGTGGTGTGGGGCGGCATCCACTACTGGGCCCCATGTGGAGAGGAAAGCGGGGCCTAGTACTGGTCTCGGATGCATGAGAGCTGAGAGAGGGGGGCTGCTCACATGTTGCAGGACCGACCGGGGAGTAGTCCCACTGCAGACACAGCCCAGAAGAAAGAGGAGAGAGACAGGCTCCACTGGTTTGTGGAGGCAGGTGGCATGGAGAAGTTAGTGGGGGATGGCATTCAGCCAGATCAGCACAGGACAAGAGGATCTCAACATGCAGCGGTAGCTGTACGCACAGGTGGGAGGAAGCAGTTCGGAGAAGAGATGGCAGAGCAGAAACGTCATGGACTCGAAGTCATATCAGCAGGAAGACGGGTCCTATGCAGCCTGGTGAGTTAACATTCAGTAGCACCTGCGGGTAGTAGTTTTTCAGGGGATGGGTGGTTTGGTGATGCCTTTGCAGCTGTGTGCGGTGCTAGCAATGAGGTTAGGGCATTAGTAGGATGCATGGTGGAGTTTTTGCAGGGACAGGAATTAGGCCCTAGTCCGCGGCCTGTTTCGCTGTGTTACATGCCGGTCAGCACGTCATTCAGCAGGGAAAGCATTCCGAATGGAAGCTCAGTCAATGGGACTGGGGTAGAAAGGCAGTGGGGGGGTGTCGGAGGTGTGGCTGGTCCCCTTGCTGACAGCGGCATGGAACTTGCCGATGCGAGCTTCATCCAGCAGGGATGGTACTCTGGGTGGAAGCTTGGCTGGGGGGGCTGGTCTGGAATCACTAGTGGGGGTTACCATGGCAGTACAAACAGAAAAGGATGGGGACAGGATTTACTGGGATGATAGGGTGAAAGGGGAGGTCTGTGTTTGCTTTGAGGGGCCATTGTGGGCCTGATTGAAGAAAGAAGTTAGGGAAAAGATCTGGAAGGATGAATATGTGGAAATATTCTCCCTCCTACCATTGGAAAAATTAATTTAGATAAAGTGAAGAGGACAGAGTACAATAAGAAGGAGGAGAAGAGACATAGGTGGCGTATAATTCCTCAGACATTCACCAATTGGCTGCAAGCATTTGCCATTTTGGAAAGCGTAATTGGGGAAAAAGAAAGAAAAAAAAAGTTCTGGAAAATTACTCCAGCCTTTTTTGTTATTTGGATTCATTAGGAGAAGCATATCGAGTTTTCAGGGGGGCAGACATGGCTGCGCTATGATGAGCAGTTCAGGCAGCGGAAAGCAGTCCGGCCATCAATCACATGGCATGATAAAACATCTGTTTGTGGCTAAGGGTAATGTCCCCAGTGCGTTTTGGGCAGCCCTTTCAGGCAGGAGCCGGGTCATCAGGCCCCGCTTCTAATTCGCAAGCCGGAAGTCAAGGAGACCAGGCAGAAGGTTATAGATTTGGTTTTGTTAGCAATTCAATGAAGGCCAATGTAAATTCGGGGCGGGCTGTAGGTTCAAACATTGCTGCTCCCTTTGTAATGAAGGGTCACATGGAGCAGCTAAGTGCTTCAGGAAAGGAAAGGGGATAACTCCCAGGGGTCTTGAAAAAAGTGATGACCCCGGTTGGTAGAGTTGGTGTAGTTCCTAAATAGATACCATAACAAGGAGAAGGACGAGTTATTGTTGAGGGATTTTAAGGACAGTTTTGCCATTTCGCTCTGGTGCATCAGTTAACATTTCTACAAAAAAATTTGCTGTCAGCACTGAGGTGTCCAGAGATTGTAACCAAAAATTTGGCGAAGGTCGTTAGTTTAGGACGCAAGGCAGGACCTTTCAAGGACCCTCCTTCACAGAAATTTCTGGTGTCACCACTGGGGGTAGTTTCAAAGAAGGAACCAAACAAGTTTCAGTTAATACATCATTTTTGATGATATGATTCATAGACTCCCCAAACCCAGATTTCTACCGGAAGCAACACCCTGCGACACTATTGCCCATATCCATTTCTACCATCTCAAGGAGGCTTTAATTTCGAAAGCATGGCCCCTTTTTCAAATATTAAGTTGTTCTCGGATCTACCTCAGTCAATTATGCAACTATGCAAGCCAGAAGGTCCATTTTACCCGTAACTATGGCCCTTAGACAAGCTGGCATCGCCTACAAATGGGGGGGGGGGGGGGGTCCCATAAATTATTAATAAAAAAAGATGAAAAAACAGATATTATCCATAATCTGGAATCCAAAGAGGAGATCCTCAAAACTTGGCACATTTCCTTGGCTCTAGATCTATGGGCTTCCCAAAATTCTAAGCCTTCAAGAAAAACAACTCCGGTTGGAGCAGAAAACATTAGCCCGTTGATTTTGTTCACTCTTTTCCTTCTACCAAATCCTTTATTGAAAGTATAGGAGGCTGCTGGACCTTAAGAGACTTTCCACCCCCCGATTGAGGACAGCTCGTATAGTCTGGTATGTCCTCACAATGTTCTATTTGTTTCTTGTTTTATTGTTCAGTATTGTTTAATGCTATAAATGCGATTAACAAGCCTGCCCCACATTTTACCTCAATATATTTAAAAAGTATGTCAATAAATATTTTCCTTTAATGTGAGGGGCCCTTATTCTCCCTTTAGGAGAAGAGCCGTCCGGAGAGAGGCATTACAATCTGGAGCATACATAGTGTGTTTACAGAAGTCGCATTTCCAAGTGTCTGCACCCCCTCCATGAAACAATTTTTGAATATTCACAGCGAATGCAAATTTCAGACCCTAAAGGCCGCTATATTATTATAGTTTGTATCATCAAATCAGTTCCATTGACATTAGCGAATATTTATTCTTCAAATACCAAGCAAATTCATTTCTTGAACAAAGTAATGAGCGAGGTGCGGAGGCTTACTAGGGGTGATATGATTATTGGCAGAGACTTCAATATTACCCTGGACAGAGAGCTGGATATGCAGGTACTAGTAATAGACGTATGCCTTCGCTTGGACCTTGGTTGCAAAGGGAAACACTTTCTGTTGCAAGAACGCCTCTTCCCATGCGTTTTCCTTTTACTCGGCCAGCCACAGATCCTTTTCCAGGATAGACATATGCCTTGTAAATAGATCACTATTACCCGCTGTGTCATCTTCTAAATTAGGAACAGCATGTGGTCTGACCACGCTCCCAGTGTTACCACCCTTTGTCTGGGACCTCAGTATTCACATCCTAAACCTTGGAGAATAAATACATTCCTGATGAAAATACCCAAATATAGAGAATACAGATGAGCGAACTTACTCGTCCGAGCTTGAGGCTCGCTCAAGCATTAGGGTACTCGAGATGCTCGTTACTCGAGACGAGCACCACGCGGTACTCGAGTCAATTCCTTTTCCTTCCCTGCATGTTTAGCGCCATTTTCTGGCCAATAGACATGCAGGGAAGGTTACAACTTCCTCGTGTGACGTGCCAGCTCTATCCCACCCCCCTGCAGTGAGTGGATGGTGAGATCAAGTGACCGCCGAGTATTTAAAGCGGTCCCACCTGCGGCTCGCCTTAGACACACGCTGGCAGAGATTAGGGGGAGTGCTGCTGGTGCTATAGTGAGAGTGTTGGCGTCTTCAAGAACCCCAATGATCCTTCTTAGGGCCACATCTGACTGTGTGCATTACTGTTGTGGCTGCTGGGAGCAGTTTTGCGCAAAATTTTTTTTTTTTTCATCTCGGGCTGTGCAGGCTATAGTGTTTTCAGTCTGCAGTCAATTATACAGAGTATAGGGGCAGTACTGGTGAGGCAGGGAGAGTGGTAGTGTAGAATCCTGTCTAAAAAAAAACCCCAACGGTCCTTGGGCTACCTGTGATCGTGTGCATTTTACTGCCTGGCTGCTGGGAGTTGTAATGCCTAACTATTACCCAGCTATGCCTTTTTGCAGCCTTGCGTATCATTTTTTTCTGGCTGCAGTTTGCGTTACATAAGCGCTGTCAGCCTCCAACTGCACGCCAATAATTCAATAATTTTTTAAAACCTCTCTGTGTGTGCAGTCAACTTCACGCACAACATGCGGCGACAGCCACTGATAAGGGAAAATCCTATAGACGCTCATTCGTTGGGCTACCTCTGACCGTGTGCATTTTACTGCCTGGCTGCTGGGAGTTGTAGTGAATCACTATTGCACAGCTAGGCCTGTTTGCAGCCTTCCTTATTCTTTGTTGCTGCCTGGAGTTAGCATAACATAACCGCTGTCAGCGTGAAAGTGTACGCCAATAATTCCATAATTATTCACACTGCTCTGTGTCTGCCGTCAACTTCACGCACACTGTACTGCGACAGCCCCTGATAGAGGGAAAGTCATATAGACGCTATATAGCCTATTTTTCAAAAAAATTTAAATAAAAGCTCCTTCGTTGGGCTATCTGTGACTGTGTGCATTTTACTGCCTGCCTGCTGGGAGTTGTAGTAAATCACTATTGCACGGTTAGGCCTGTTTGCAGCCTTCTGTATCAATTGTTTCTGCCTGGAGTTAGCATTACAATACCGCTGTCAGCCTCCAACTGTACGCCAATAATTCCATAATTATTTACACCGCTCTGTGTCTGCTCTATTCATAATACACCATGCTGAGGGGTAGGGCTATAGGACGTGGACGTGGAGGTCCAAGTGAGGGTGTGGGCACAGGCTGAGTTCCTGGTCCAGGTGAATCACAGCCGGCTGCTGCGGGCTTAGGAGAGAGGCACGTTTCTGGGGTCCCCAGCTTTATATCACAATTTTTGGGTCCATGTGGTAGACCTTTATTACAAATGAGCAGTGTGAGCAGGTCCTGGCGTGGATGGCAGAAAATGCATCCAGCGATGTATCGACCACCCAGTCTTCTACGCCGTCCACTGCTGCAACTCTGAATCCTCTCACTGCTGCTCCTCCTTCCACCCAGCCTCCCCAATCCATGAAAATGACACATTCTGATGAGCAGACAGACTCCCAGGAAATGTTGTCGGACCCCTGCCTCGATTGGGAAAAAATGGCTCCTCTCTAACCTGAGGAGTTTGTCGTGACCGATGCCCAACCTTTGGAAAGTTCCCGGGATCTGGGTGATGAGGCTGGGGACTTACGGCAACTGTCTCCAGAGCTTTCAGTGGGTGAGGAGGACGATGATGATGAGACACAGTTGTCTATCAGTGAGGTAGTAGTAAGGGCAGTAAGTCCGAGGGAGGAGCGCACAGAGGATTCGGGGTAAGAGCCGCTGGACGATGAGGTGACTGACCCCACCTGGTGCGCTAAGCCAACTGAGGACAGGTCTTCAGAGGGGGAGGCAAGTGCAGCAGCAAGACAGGTTGGAAGAGGCAGTGGGGTGGCCAGGGGTAGAGGCAAGCCAGAGCGAAGAATCCCCCCACTGTTTCCCAAAGCACCCCCTCGCGCCAAGCCACCGTGCAGAGGCCTAGGTCTTCCAAGGTGTGAATGTTTTTCAGTGAGAGCAAGGACGACCGACGCACAGTGGTGTGCAACCTGTGTTGCGCCAAGATCAGCCGGGGAGCCACCAGTACCAGCCTCAGCACCACCAGCATATGCAGGCATATGATGGCCAAGCACCCCACAAGGTGGGACAAAGGCCGTTCACCGCCTCCGGGTCGCACCACTGCCTCTCCCCCTGCGCCCCAACCTGCCACTCAGATCCAACCCACCCTCTCAGGACACAAGCACGAGGGCCTCCCGGCCTGCACCCACACACCCACTGTCCTCGACCCCATCCAACAATGTCTCACAGTGCAGCGCCCAGCTGTCGCTAGCGCAAGCGTTGGAGCGCAAGCGCAAATACGCCACCATGCACCCGCATGCTCAAGCTTTAAAATGTGCACATTGCCAAATTGATCAGCCTGGAGATGCTGCCGTACAGGCTTGTGGAAATGAAGGCTTTCAGAAACATGATGGCGGCGGTCCCACACTACTCGGTCCCCTGTCACCACTATTTTTCCCGGTGTGCCGTCCCAGCCCTACACCAGCACATCTCCCGCAACATCAATCATGCCCTCACCAACGCGGTTACTGGTAAGGTCCACTTAACCACGGACACGTGGACAAGTACTGGCGGGAAGGGCCACTATATCTCCCTGACGGCACATTGGGTGAATTTGGTGGAGGCTGGGACTGAGTCAGAGCCTGGGACCGTACACGTCCTACCCACACCCAGAATAGCGGGTCCTTCCTCGGTTCTGGTATCTGCGGTGGTCTATGCCACCTCCTCTAAACCCTCCCCGTCCTCCCTCTCCTACGAAACCTCTACCTCTCAATTAAGAAACATGAGCAGCATGTCGCCAGCAGTCGGCAAGCGTCAGCAGGTCGTGCTGAAACTACTCAGCCTAGATGACAAGAGGCACACGGTCCCTGAGCTGTTGCAGGGTCTGACAGAGCCGATCGACCTCTGGCTTTTGCCGCTGAGCCTCCAACCGGGCATGGTCGTGTGTGACAACGGCCGTAACCTGGTGGCGGCTCTGCAGCTCGGCAGCCTCACACACGTGCCATGCCTGGCCCAAATCTACAATCTGGTGGTTCATCGGTTTCTGAAAAACTACCCGCATTTATCTGACCTGCTCGGCAAGGTGTGCCGCGTCTGCGCACATTTCTGCAAGTCCACCACGGACGCTGCCACCCTGAGGACCCTGCAACATCGGTTTTCCAACACGGTGGAATTCTACGCGCCACATGTTGGCCAGGCTGTATGAGCAGCGTGGAGCAATAGTGGAATACCAACTCCAACATGGGCAGCGTAGTGGTAGTCAGCCTCCCCAATTCTTTACCGAGGAGTGGGCCTGTATGGCAGACATCTGCCTGGTCCTTGGAAACTTTGAGGAGTCTACCCACATGGTGAGCGGCAATGCTGCAATCATTATCGTCACCATTCCTCTGCTATGCCTGCTGAGAAGTTCGCTGCAAAGCATAAAGGCTGACGCTTTGCGGTCGGAACAGGAGATGGGGGAAGAGAGTATGTCGCTTGATAGTCAAAGCACCCTGATGTCTATATCTCAGCGCGTTTTGGAGGAGAAGGAGGAGGGGGAGGAGCAGGAGGGGGAAGAGACAGCTGGGCCCACTGCAGAAGGTACCCATGCTGCTTGCATCTCATCTGTTCAGCGTGTATGGGCTGTGGAGGAGGACGATCCTGAAAGTGATCTTCCTAGTAAGGACAGTGATGTGTTGCGTACTGGTACCTTGGCACACATGGCTGACTTCATGTTAGGCTGCCTTTCTCATGACCCTCGCATTAGACGCATTCTGGCCACTACGGATTACTGGATGTACACCCTGCTCAACCCACGGTACAAGGAGAACCTTTCCACTCTCATTCCCGAAGAGGAAAGGGGTTTGAGAGTGATGCAATACCACAGGGCCCTGGTGGACAAAGTGATGCTAAACTTCCCATCTGACAGTGCTAGCGACAGAAGGCGCAGTTCCGAGGGCCAAGTAGCAGGGGAGGCGTGGCGATCAGGCAGCATGTTCAACGCAGGCAGGGGAACACTCTCCAAGGCCTTTGCCAGCTTTATGGCTCCCCAGCAAGACTGCGTCACCACTCCCCAGTCAAGGCTGAGTCAGAGGAAGCACTGTAAAAAGATGGTGAGGGAGTATGTAGCCGATCGTACCACCGTCCTGCGTGATGCCTCTGCTCCATACAACTACTGGGTGTCAAAGCTGGACACGTGGCACAAACTTGTGCTGTATGCCCTGGAGGTGCTTGCTTCCCCTGCCGCTAGCGTCTTGTCAGAGAGGGTGTTTAGTGCAGCTGGGGGAATCATTACGGATAAGCGTACCCGCCTGTCAACTGCCAGTGCCGACATGCTTACACTCGGGGCAAACGGGGCATTTAGCTTTGTCAATCTGTCTCTGACATTAGTCCTCCTCCTGCTACTCCTCCTCCAGAAACATGTCATCACGCTGAACGGCCAATTTTTCTGTGGCCCAAAAGGCTCATCAACATCTACCAACGTTTTCACAATTTTTCAAAGTTTCAAAAGTATTGATACTTTAACATGAACCCATTTTTTCAACAGGGCTGCAGACAGGCTCTGTTACAAATTAAGCAACAATGAGCTATATCTTTCAAAAAATATTTATGGGTTTCACCTGCCCTCTCGGGTGATAAATTTTTCAGAGGTACACTTGTACTCTTGGTACACTTATTTTTCGGGCCCACGCCTACACTCTTATCTAACTAATTTTTCCGGCCTTTGCCTACGCTCATGGTATCCCAATGTTTGAGAAACTACAGAAATTTTACTGGGGTCTGCCTGCCTATACTTCTGCTACAAGAAAGTTACAGGGGTCTGCCTATACTTCTGCCACAAGGATGTTACTGGGGTCTGCCTATAATTCTGCTACAGAAATGTTGCAGGGGTCTGCCTATACTTCTGCTAATTAAATGTTACTGCAGTCTATCTATACAGTTAGTACAGAAATGTTACTGGGGTCTCCCTAGACTACTGCGACACAACTCTTACTGGGTTCAGCTTATACCTTTGCTACAGGAATATTACAGGGGTCTGTGTATACTATCAGTGCACTAAGTCTTCCCATCGCGGTGTTCTACCTATCTGGCCCAAAAATAAAACTTAGACTGACTAGGGCATGGATTGTGGGCCGAGGCCAACATGTATTTTCTCTCACGTCACCTCAGCTATCCGGGGCACTGCAATGGGATTTCTTTATGTACTGTCTGTGGGTTCCTGGGAGCCACCTATGATGTGGGTGCACACAGACTTCCCATTGAGGTGTTTTACCTGTCTGTCCCCAAAACACTGAGAGACTTGGGTAGGGTGCAGAGTGCAGATAGTTTACCCCTTGCGTTGTCGATGAGGTATCCGATACCCAAACAGAATGAGTAGTGTGTGGACACATGGAGTCCCCATTGCTATGTCACTCACAGCACCTTGGGCCACACAAGGTGTTTGCTGGGACAGAGGCTGACCCAGGGCCCGCTCACATCCTTCCCACACAGAGCATTGCTGCATTGTGGAGATGTGTAGAAGTGCTGGGCTGGCAGCTGAGTCCCCTTTATGCCCACGTTTGCAGCTCCTGATGGAGGTGGCATGGGATGGGAATGAAGATCGAACGTCAATCTATTATCAATTCTCAACAGCATTGTGGGCTATCGCCCCCCCCCCCCACCTTCAAAGTGAGTCACTGCCTGGCACTGCCAACCCTCTGCAGTGTGTGCCTCTGGTTCCTCCTCATGGCAGACGCATTTATAAATAGACATGAGGGTAGTGTGGCTATAAAGCAAGCATGTGGCATGAGGGCAGCTGAAGGCTGCGCAGGGACACTTTTGTGTGCGCTGCAGATGCAGGGTCATGCGGGGGGTTGGGCTGCATGTAACGCAGGAGAAGAGGCAGCGGTGTGTCCCGCAGGCAGTGATTGTGCTTGGTTGTGGGTAGTGTGGTGCTTAGCTAAGGTGTGCCTTGCTAATGAGGGTTTGTCCAAAGTAAAAATTGTGTGTGTGGGGGGGGGCACTCTTGCCACTATTGTGGCTTAATAGTGAGACCTGGGAACCTGAGATGCAGCCCGGCATGTTGCCCCTCATCTGCCCTATCCGTTCCTGTGTCGTTTCCATCACTTTCGTAGGTTTTGCAGATTTTCATAAATGAAAACCTTAGCGAGCATGGGTCATATGCAAAAATGCTCAAGTCTCCCATTGACTTCAATGGGGTTCGTTACTCGAAACAAACTCTCGAGCATTGCGGAAAGCTCGACTCGAGCAACGAGCACCCGAGCATTTTGGTGCTCGCTCATCTCTAATAGAGAAATTATATTAGACAAGATTAAGAACTATTTTAAGTGGAATGCTAAGTGGGTCTGGTTGGCACATAAAGCTTATACGAGAGGTATATTTATTTAATTGGGAGCAAGATTTAAAAAAAAGAGAAATCATAAGAAGTAGATGATCTTATTAACCCATTAAGAACCAGGCACAGTAAATTTATGGGCTTAAAGCACCGCTGATCATAAAATTACGGCGACGCTTTGAGCCTCCTGGCTCTGCAATAATTCAGAGGCAGGAACGGGTTATCAGCTGTTAGTGACAGCCTTCTGCTTCCCTGAGTATACAGTGCTCAATGAGCACTGTGTACTGAAAGTGAAAGTACAGTGTAACTTTCACATCAGGAACCCGGGGGGGGGGGGGGGGGGGGAGTCATACTAGACCCTGGCCAGCTCTGCCAGTGACTAATGTCACTACAGGGGTTGCTTTCTCCTGTAACTGCAGGTCCTTTGGATGCCTCAGATACAGTGGGAAAGTGTCAAATAAAAATAAAAAAATGAATGTTCCCCAGAGGTCTTATATGACTTTATGGGGGACATAGATAGTAAAAAAAACACAATTACATACATAAGAAGAACAATATCACAGAATACAACAACAATATATACATCATAAGATACATCATATATCATAAGAAAGAAAATAACACAAAGCCGACGCCAACAAAAACCATCGCCGTATGTGCCCTGTAAACCAAAACCATATATACTATATATCAAAATGTCCAAAATAAATAGAAGAACCCATTCCATACTTTATTTTAGCATAAATATACTAAATAAAAAAAATAACTATAAATGTAAAAAAAAAACAATTTTTTTTAGCATTTTACCCCCAATAAAACTAATTAAAAAAAGGCAGTGAAAAAGAGATTTTAAAAATTGCCCTATATGTCACGGGAAACAAAAAACGCAGTAAAAATAATTTTGGTAGCTAAAGGAAACAATCCACATTTAACATCAGAAATCTTAGAAGACTTTTTTCCCCACATCCCTTTACAGACTAAATCAAAAGAAGATAAGATATTGGGGGCCCCTTTCTCTTCAGTACAGTTAGATTCGGTAATAAAATCCTTGAAGCCCCTAAAGGCCCCTGGTCCCGAGGGGTTTGCAAATAAATATTTTACAGAATATTTGTCTCCATGTTTACTAGAAACTTTAAATTTAGCTGCAGATGACGGGTCCCTTCCAGAAGAATGTCTGCGGCAATTTCCACTCAATGTCCTTGTTACATTCAGATGCTAAAATTTATGCTAAATTGATAGCTAATCGCCTACTGACTATCCTCCCTAAGGTTATTCACTCTGACAGAGTAGGGTTTACAAAGGACAGACAAGCACCAAACAGCACACGCAAAGTTATAAACTTGATCCATATATCAGAACAATCTCGTACCCCTACTGTGCTCCTAATGTTGGACACTAAAAATGCCTTTAATAGGGTCTATTGGGACTTTGCTTTCTTAGCCCTTAAAAAGTTTGGCATGGGAAATACCGTGATTAATAAAATTACAGCACTTTATTCTTCCCCTGCGGCTAGAGTCCTGGTTGTCGAGACACTTTTGAGACCTTTTAATATTTCCAATGGGGTAAGACAGGGTTGCCCGCTGTCTCCTTTGCTTTTTACTATGGCTATTAAACCTCTGGCTTAATTGATCTGTACCAACATGTGTGTGCAGGGTGTTATCACAGGTTCCCTTAACCATAAATTAGGTTTATTTGAAGATGATATCAATCTGACTTTAACCATAACTCTCCAGTCTGACAGAGGTCTGGAAGGATATACAGATCTATAGTAAAGTGTCTTATTACAGCTTGAATGCCACCAAGTCCCAAATTCTGGGAATTGATATTTCACCCAGCCACCGTGAAGCTTTAAGGAAAGAGATTCCCTTCCAGTGGCAGGAGGATAGCTGTTACGTCCTCCGGACATGCAACCACAATAACACAAACCAAGGGCACAAGTGTGCAAAAGAAACATAACACTATGGGGAATACTCTCCCTATAGTCCCCTAACAATGGAACTGGCTCTTTAAAGCAGGGTCATTTCACTGAGTTTCTGCTGCCCAATGTCGAAACTTAGCACAATAATCTTCAACAGTGTAATCTCTCTGTCGCAAACGTCTGATATTTCCCTCAGCCACCGCTATCTTATCGGGGTCGTCATAAATAAGACCCAAAGCAGCAAAAAAGTTATCCACTGAGGTCAGAGCGTCAGACGTCGGGGATGATGAAAATGCCCATGCCTGTGGTGCCCCCTGCAGTCTGGACACTACAATGCCCACCCTCTGTGCGTCGTCCCCCGAAGAGCTAGGACCCAGTCTGAAATAGAGCTTACAGGCCTCTCGAAAGGATCCGAATTTCTGCCTGTCACCAGAAAAACGGTCCGGTAGCTCAATTTTTGGTTCCTTGCTGGAAACCTGCAGCGCACGTTGTCGCTGTTTAATCTCAGCGACCTCCACAGCCAGCGTGCCGAGCTGGTGCAACAAAACCTCAAGGGGATTCATGTTAACAGCACAGAATCTCCCTGAGTAGGTAAGGGCTGGTCAATCTGTTGCGTCCTCCAGACGTGCAACCACAATAACACAAACCAAGGGCACAAGTGTGCAAAAGAAACATAACACTATGGGGAATACTCTCCCTATAGTCCCCTAACCCGGGAGGGGGCCCTGCCTACTCGGCGGACCGATCGCTCTGACAAGTGCGAGCCCGCATGCATGCCTGGGCCACTAACAAATCACTATCAGGGAGCCCTAGCACGAAATAAAGGTAAAACAGAAAACAAAAACAAAACAGAAAAGAACTTAGCTAGCCTGGAGAGCTTCCACCAAGATGTGTTGCTCCGTCGCTGTCGAACTGCAACTGAAGTGATTGACCAGCACAGGAGATAGTGCTGGCACTGTTTAAGTAGTAGCCAGGCTATTCAGCACCAGGTGCTGACTGACATTACTCCTGCCGCTACCACACCCCTCAGCTCCTGGAGAAGCAAGGGCACACCCAAAACCTGGTCTGGCCTGCAAGCAAGGTGCAGGCCTCAGCACGGCTGCAACAATACCATTCCCTACTTGGGGATTATGTTGTCCCATCCCTTAAATTTGATAGTAGAAAGAAATATTAACCCTTTGATGGATTCTCTGCGGCGAGAGCTAGACTCATACAAGTCCAAGTACTTATCATGGCTGAGCAAAATTGCAATTTATAAAATGATGACGCTCCCTAAGCTCTTGTATGTTTTTAGTTTTCTTCAGATTGTGCTGCCCATTAAACTTCTCAAAAAATTGCAGAGAGGGGCGTGGCCTGATGCAGCGGAGAGAAGTCGTGTGAAGGCTTGCTCCGCTCTAACAAACCCTACAAAGCGACTATTAGCGACTTCAGACCCGTCGGACGAAGCAGAGAAGGTGTCTCACACCCGGTAGAAGAGATGCCGAAAAGGAGGAACTCCAAAACTCCACTTACTAAAGTGTCGGACTTCTTCTCCTCGCGGAGCTCGGGGAGGCCGCAGCGGAGTTCACAAGATGGCGCCGCTCCGATCACTCGTTCCGGAGCCTGTGAGGAAACACAGCGCTCTCCCGCGCTTCCCTCGGAGAGAGCACCGCAGCCAGCTGCCAACAAGGAGAAGTCACGGAGGAGACCTCTGAGAGATCTCCCGCAGGAAGGGGTGAGTGAGGAATATGATTCACTGCATAGTGAGGATGCAGGCCCATCTAAGATGGCGCCGAGAGGCTCCCGGTCCCCATCTGCCTCCCTACAATCCTCCCCCTCCACAAGCCCAGAAAAGCAGAGACCCTGTCTTTCTCCATCTCCAAACTTATGTCAGCAAAAGTTACAGTTTGGAGAAGATCATCTATTAAATGTTCCTTCCTCTGATGCTCCAGCATCAGAGGCTTTCATCAAAAATATGATTTTGGCGCTTCACAGCTCTCTGCAAAGAGATATTCAAGCCCTATCAACTTCAGCCAATAAGGCACTACAAGAACTAGAAGGGCGCACAGATCACCTAGAAACGAAAATGGGTGAAATCACCTCATCACATAATAGCTTGATAGATGCACATTATACAGTGGAGGATGAAGTTGAAGCTATCAAGAACAAGTTAGCAGACCTAGAAGACAGGAGTAGGAGGAATAATGTAAAGATACGGGGCATTCCTGAAAGTGTTCCTCAGGCAGAATTAAAGCAATACCTTGTCAATTTAATTAAGTCAATTATACCAAATGCAAATGACCAGGACTGTATAATTGACAGAATACATAGACTAGCTAAGCCAAGCTTCTTACCGGATTCAGTGCCGAGAGATGTGATAGCAAGACTGCATTTCTACCACATAAAGGAAAATCTGATGCTTGCAGTCAGGCAAAGCCACTCTCTACCACCTGCCTATGCTAACATAAGCTTGTTCGCAGATCTGTCGCAGCTCACGATAAAAGCTAGAAGAGCTCTTTCGCAAATTACTACGTCCTTACGGACCGCGAACATTCCTTATAAGTGGGGCTTCCCAACAAAGATTCTAATCTACAAAAATAACTCTCTACATGTCATTTCCTCTCTGGAAGCAGGGAAAAAGATCTTACAGCAGTGGAATATTCAGATTTCGGAGGAAGCGCATCTGTCCAAATATTACACCTCCAAAAAAGAAACCAGCAGGAGAGTGTTGCCGTCAACTCCATCGACAAGTGAAGCAAATGTTTGATTCAAAAGGCATCGTTCAAGGGTCTGAGCTCACACCTTACGTGAGTAACCGAGGGTTTGTTCTACAAGGCGAACTCTTACCCCTCTCTTACCTTTTAACAGGTTAACCCTGAACATTGTCAGACATTCTTTGTTTGAGGTTGCGTGGCCTCTCCCTATTCTACTGTTCCCAACTGAGAGGGATGGAGCTGGAGAGGAGTCGCGTAATTGTTTCTTTATCTATAATATGCAATATATGTTATGTTGATTGTTTTATGTTGCCAGGAAAATTCCACACCATACGCTTATCTGTATGCTTCCATGTCCATTAAGATAATATCGCAAAACGCAAAAGGGCTCAACACTCCCTTTAAGAGAGCAATGATTTGGAGAGATGCAAGAACAAATAAAGCAGATATTTTATGTGTGCAGGAAACACACTTTACGGAGCTTGCATCGTCCAAATTCACAAATAAACTCTTCCCTCAGGTCTTCTCGGCCACGGCCCAAAACAAAAAACACGCGGGAGTGGTTATAGCCTTCAGAGAGGGTTTCCGCTTTTCAGCAGAAAATCAATTTATTGATGTGAAGGGCAGGTACATAATTCTTCAGGGACTACTTAACGAGACCCCCCTTACTATAGCCAACATTTATGCCCCTAATAGCTCCCAAATTTCGTTCCTAAATAAAGTAATGAAAAAATTGAGGAAAGTACAGAAAGGAAAATTAATTATATGCGGGGATTTTAACATTATACCAAACAAAGATATAGACTCAACAGCTAGTCATAGGACAGCACCTACCTTACAACCATGGCTTCTTAGAGAGAGTATGTATGATGCCTTTCGTTGCCTCAACTCCTCTTCCAGGGAATATACTTTCTTTTCTCCTAGATTCAAAACATTCTCCCGCATTGATCTATTTTTAGTTGATAGATGGACCCTTCCGTCGGTAACAGGATCGTCTATAGGTATAACTACATGGTCAGACCACTCTCCAATTAGCATCATCCTTAAAGTGGGCCCGCCGTTCAACCCTACTAGAATATGGAGGAACGACATAAACTTATTTAAAACACCACATACCCAAGGACAAATTAAGCAAGATTTATTGGAATACTTTAAATTAAACGAAAATCCCGAAACTGACAAATTTATAATTTGGAACGCACATAAGGCGGTGATCAGGGGGACCTTAATCAAAATAAAGATTATAGAGAGAAAGAACAGGCAAGCCAGAATTACCTCCCTATTAGAAAAAATCAAGTTACAAGAAGTAATAGAGCAAAAACTCCCACCCCACAACAAACATTCAGAACTGATTGTCTTGCGAAAGGAACTAAGAAATGAACTTTTAGAAAACTACAATAAAGGCCAGGTATTTTCAAAAGCAAACTATTATTCCAACATAGATAAGCCTTCGAAACTGATGGCAAGCCTAGTCAAGAAAAGACAAGTAAAAGCAAAAATTTCATACTTAAAATGCCCGTCGAATCCCAATAGGCGCATATCCCACCCGCAACAAATCGCGGAACAATTCCAAAAATTTTACGCAAAGTTATATAATCTGAGAAACTGTAAAGAAACCCCACAACCCACTCCCGAGACCATAGGACAGTTCCTGGATAGTATATCCCTACCTTCGCTAGGCCCATTAAACATCGATTTAAATAAACCCATTTCATTAGAGGAGGTTAACAAAGTAATAACACTCTCTAAAAACTACAAATCCCCTGGCCCAGACGGGCTATCGAATGAATACTATAAATCATTTGCGCCTGTTCTCTCACCCCGATTGACCTCTATATTCAATGACTTTATGAATAAAAGCGAGATGCCTGAAGAAATGGCACAAGCGACCATCATAACGTTACCAAAACCAGGTAAAGATCCGACAGTTCCAGCGAATTTTAGACCCATCTCGCTTTTGAATTCTGATACTAAGCTATACTCTAAAATCCTAGCCTTGCGGTTATTGGAGGTCTTGCCAGAAGTAATCCACAGTGACCAAAATGGGTTCACAAAAGGTAGAAATGCAGCTGATGGAGCGCGCAGAACCCAGAACCTGTTGGGAATTATGGACTCGAGTCGGACGCCTTCTCTCCTCCTTTCCCTGGATGCGGAGAAGGCGTTCGATAGGGTCCACTGGGAATTCGCTTTCGCGGTTCTCCGGAAATTCGATGTGGGAGAAAAGTTCCTGCAGGCGGTTCGGGCACTCTACGTGAAACCTTCAGCAAGGATCTTGGTGGATGGCGCTCTGTCTACCCCCTTTTACATAACGAATGGCACCCGTCAGGGGTGTCCCCTCTCCCCCTTACTATTTGTAATGGTAATAGAACCTATGGCAGAAGCAATTAGAACTAACTTAAAAATCAAAGGGATCCCTAATAACACAAGACAGCACAAGATAGGGTTATTTGCGGATGATGTGGTGCTAACGTTGGAAGATCCTTTAAACTCACTGAGAGAAGTAAGGGAGTGCATTATACGATTTAGTGCTGCTTCTTATTACAGCCTCAATGCGGATAAGTCTCTAATATTGGGAATAAACATTGACAAAAAGCTAAAATCAGACATCCAAAAAGAATTCCCATTTAAATGGCCTGCGGAATTACCATACCTAGGGATAAAGCTATGCCAATCTAAAACGAATATTATTTCATCTAACCTAAACCCACTACTTCACACACTAAACCTAGAGTTAACTAATATAGCAAAGAAAGAGCTGTCATGGGTTGGTAAAATAATACTATATAAAATGATCTTTCTCCCGAAAATTCTATACCTTTTCCGGACGCTAGCTTATCCTATCCCGAAGAGTGCAGTCCAGAATCTCCAGAAGCAACTTTTGTCATTCATATGGGGGGGGGAAGAGGCCTAGAGTAGCAGCTTCGATTCTCTATCTACGAAGAGACCAGGGAGGCCTTGGAGTTCCAAATCTGTGGTCATACTATCAGGCTATTATAGCTGGTCAAGCTGGGACGTGGCTGAGAGAACCTATATCCACCCCTTGGGGCAGTATAGAAAAGCATATTAACCAAAACAGATCTTTAGGGTTACTCATCACTGCCGCCATATTAGAGGAGCTCAATCCCCACATCAATATACACTCGGAGGTACAGGATATGTCCCCAATAATGATCAAGACCGTGCAGTGCTGGAAGGATATTGCACATATTTATAGAACCTCTCCTAGAACAGGAATAGCCAAGCTCCCCCTTGAAATTCTTACATACTACATACAAGACATTAACATCAAAGAATGGAGTAAAAAGGGTTTTTCATGGATATCAGACCTTTTTGAGAAAGGTAAAATACTCTCCTTTGAAAAACTTCAAGAAAGGTTTGGTTTACCCAACTCGGAGCTCTTCTCATACATAAAAGTAGTTTCCTTCTTAAATAGATCCCAGTTGGAGAAATGCTCTATCCCCACTCAATTAGATCTATTGCTCCAAAAAATTAAATCTGAGCAACGCTCACCGACTAAAACAATTTATGACTGCATCTCTGGGGGCATGAATGACCTTAAAAGAATGCACTTAATAAATTGGGAACAAGATCTGAAAAAGAGCTTTTCCACGGCCCAATGGTTGAGGTCTTTCAATTGGACAAACAAAGCTACTCATTCGGCTAGCTTACTCCAAACACATCAAAAAATAATATCCAGATGGTATTATACCCCTGCAAAGATGGTTAGTTGTTTTGGAGGGGGAGATGGAGGTTGTTGGAGAGGGTGCGGGGGAGAGGGGACTCTGTACCACATATTTTGGTCGTGTCCGGTGGTTCAACCTTACTGGGAGGAGGTCTTCAAGAAGATACAAACCATAACAGGAGTGAAGCTGAAGAAGTCTCCCCAGGTAGCTTTGCTGTTTGTAGAGTGTGAATCCATTCCTCCAGGTAATAGGAAGTGGATTTGCCACTTCCTGCTGGCAGCTAAAAGTATAATTGCAAGGAAATGGAGAGTGGTGACCCCCCCTACAGTAATGGAGGTGCTGGATATGGTAAAAGACCATTATTATTATGAAAGAATACATGCAAAAAACAATAATTGTTTACACAAGTTTAATGAGGTGTGGTACTCCTGGCAAAAGTTCAAGTTTTAAAGTTGTTTAAAAACTCTGGGAAAATACTAAGATCCAGAATAGTTACAGATCAAACTTTTTGAAGTTTCTCGGCAGAATGAGATTTTGCCGACACTCTTTGATCAAGCAATTTCTCCAAGCTAAGGTTAAAAGTATCTAATATAGCAAACCTATATTCAGTTTAGGTCCAAACGATAGTAAACAGTGAACATTTTGAACTGTATATAAAGAATGTTGGTAAATATAGAATGTTATCAGTTGGTTATAGGTAAAGTGAAAGATCGGAGGATTGTATGTAATCACATCTGGACACAATATATGAGAAATTGTTGTATTGTTCGTTTTGAAAATTACTAATAAAAATTATTTGGAAAAAAAAAAAAAAAAAAAAAATTGCAGAGACAAGTTACTCACTTTGAAAGAGACCCAGAGTAGCTCTAAATATTCTAGCTCTGAGAACGGGTAAGAGCGGAGTAGGTGCACCAAAAATAGAAACGTATCAAAAGGTTGCAATTATAAATCAGACAACATACTAGTCATCCCCGGCTAGAGATATAGGCTGGTTAGCAATCGAGGAAGCATCTAACAAGCAGAGACCATTGGGGGCGCTATTATGGGCTTATATTCTATCCCTTCTTGAAAAAGTTCCCACACTTAATATTATATATCCTGATTTGTCCCCCATGGTACAGGCTTCTCTGAAGACCTGGAAATATCTGATCAAATATCTTATTTCCTCTCCTCAATCTAATACACCCCATATCCCCATAGAGACACTGGAGTTTTTATGAAAGATCTGGGCTAAAGATCTTGGAAATCGAGAGAGGTACAGTGTCCAGTGTCTCTTAAAAACAGGGGCATGTGTGAGGGTCACGTGTGTTGCAGGCGTTGCAGTGGTAAGGGTTCTCTGCTCCACATTTTTTGGGACTGCCTGTGTTTAACCATTTACTGGAAAGAAATATTTCTTATGATCAAAAATATTACAAATCTCAATTTCACCAAACGTCCCGAAAGTGCCCGCCTTCTTTTACACATGGAAGGGATACACTACCAACTTAGAAAGATGATAGGACATATTTTTATGTCTGCGTCTTACCTAATAGCCAAACAATGGAAGAAAGTGCTGCCCCCAAGAATAGAAAACCTCTGTGATTTGCTGATCTCTCGTGCTTCAAATGGAGAAATTGATGGCAACTCGATCTAACAATCTGTTGAAATATAAGGAAATGTGGAATGTATGGCTTTCAAAATACTGAATAGATGTATAGAGAGCAAATTCTGTTTTTTATTGTTTTTGTGTTGTTCTCTGTAGTGTTGAGGTTACTGTATTAAAAGAGAAAAAAAAATGTCAGGACATAATTTAGAAAGTATTGTCATATATATACAATCGCACTGCAGCACTCGTTTATCCAATTACCTAACATGGTGATAATCATTAGGAGGATGTCACGCCTCGGTCCGGGTTGGATCCACACACGCTCCATTTGTCCAATAGATAATATAATCAGAGGTAGCATCCACGGCAATGTTACAGCAATAAAAGGATACTTTATTCCATCATGGTCCTATGAAACAACAACGTTTCGATTCAATAATGGATCTTTGTCAAGCCTGGTTATATTATCTATTGGATAATCTAGAACGTTTTCATGCGTGTATCATGTGACTTGTATAACGATTTTCAAAAGGTTCTTTACATGCCTGTAATATCTCGAATTCCACCTGCGTATAACCGTACAAAATAAAAATGTTCTAAAAAAGGTAAAAAGCTCTTGATTTTGCCGTTACATTCAGCATCAGGCGTCCTTTCCATTTTATATGTTACTTTTTTACTACTGTAGATATTTGCCGTGCAAACGAAAAGAGGTGAAAAACATGCAGGGAAGGGAATGGAATTGACTCGAGTACCGCTTGGTGCTCGTTTCGAGTAACGAGCATCTCGAGTACCCTAATACTCGAGCGAGCATCAAGCTCGGACAAGTACATTCGCTCATCTCTAGTTCTGTGTGATGGGGAGTGTGTGTGTGTGTGTGTGTGTGTGGGGGGGGGGGTTCTGTGTGATGGGAGTGGGGGAAAGAAGAGGTGTTCTGTGTGATGGGGAGTGTGTGTGTGTGTGTGGGGGGGTTCTGTGTGATGGGAATGGGGGAAAGAAGAGGTGTTCTGTGTGATGGGGAGTGTGGGGGGGGGGGGGGTTCTGTGTGATGGGAGTGGGGGGAAACAAGAGGTGTTCTGTGTGATGGGGAGTGTGGGGGGGGGCAGGGGGTGTTCTGTGTGATGGGAGTGGGGGGCAAACAAGAGGTGTTATGTTAGATGGCGAGTGTGTGTGTGGGGGGGGGGGGTTCTGTGTGATGGCAATGGGGGGAAAAAGGGGTGTTCTATGTGATGGGGAGCGTGGGGGGGGACAGGGGGGGTTCTGTGTGATGGGAGAGGGGGGAAACAAGAGGTGTTCTGTGTGGTGGGGGGGCAGGGGGGTTCTGTGTGATGGGAGTGGGGGGAAACAAGAGGTTTTCTGTGTGATGGGAAAGGGGGGAGGGTGCAGGGGGGGGGGTTCTGTGTGATGGGGAGTGTGGGGGGACAGGGGGGGGTTCTGTTTGATGGGAGTGGGGGGAAACAAGAGGTGTTCTGTGTGATGGGGAGTGTGGGGGGTTCTGTGTGAAGGGAGTGGAGGGAAATAAGAGGTGTTCTGTGTGATGGGAGTGGGGGGGAAACAAGAGGTGTTCTGTGTGGTGGGGGGGCAGTGGGGTTCTGTGTGATGGGAGTGGGGGGAAACAAGAGGTGTTCTGTGTGGTGGGGAGTGTGGGGGTGCAGGGGGGGTTCTGTGTGATGGGAGTGGGGGAGAAACAAGAGTTGTTCTGTGTGATGGGGAATATGTGGTGGGACAGGGGGGGTTCTGTGTGATGGGAGTGGAGAGAAATAAGAGGTGTTCTGTGTGATGGGAGTGGGGGGAAACAAGAGGTGTTCTGTGTGATGGGGGGTGTGGGGGGGTGCAGGGGGGGATTCTGTGTGATGGGAGTGGGGGGGAAACAAGAGTTGTTCTGTGTGATGGGGAGTGTGGGGGGGCAGGGAGGGTTCTGTGTGATGGGAGTGGGGGGAAACAAGAGGTGTTCTGTGTGATGGGGAGTGTGGGGGTGCGGGGGGGACAGGGAGGGTTCTGTGTGATGGGAGTGGGGGGAAACAAGAGGTGTTCTGTGTGATGGGGAGTGTGTGGGGGGGGGGGGTTGTGTGTGATGGGAGTGGGGGGAAACAAGACGTATTCTGTGTGAGGGGGAGTGTGTGGGGGAAAAGAGGGGTGTTCTGTGTGATTGGGAAACGAGGGGTGTTCTGTGTGATGGGGAGTGTGGGGGGGAACAAGAGGTGTTCTATGTGATTGGGAAATGAGTGGTGTTCTGTGTGATTGGGAAACGAGGGGTGTTCTGTGTAATGGGGAATGTGGGGGGGAAGAAGGGGTGATCTGTGTGATGGGGTGTGGGGGGGGGGACAAGGTACGTCCTGTGGAGTGGTTGAGAACGAGGGGTGATCTGTATGATGGGGAGTTGTGGGAGGAAAATGAGGAGCATTCTGTGAGATAGTATCGTTGTAATCATGCCGACCCACAGAAAAATGTATCATGCCATTTATGCTGCATGATTAGTGCCGTACAAAAATGGCAGAATTGATGTGTTTTCTCTCCCAGGCCTCAAAAAAAGTGAATAAAAGTTTTACAATACATTTTATGTACACACAAAAGATACCAATAAAAGCTACAGTTTGCCACGCAGAAAACAAGCCCTCATACCACCATGTTGGTGGAAAAATATAAAAGGTATGGCTTTTGAAAAGTGGAGAAGTGAAACCCCCCAAAATCATTGCATCCTAAGGGCGCCCACCCACTGGCGATTTTTTTTCCCTGCGAAATACGCAGCATTTTTTTCTCTGCAGGGGTCTATGGGACTTGTAATGTTAAAATCGCGATCGCGCAAAATCGCGATTTCGCGGTAAATTGCGATTTTGCGCGATCGCGATTTTAACATTACAAGTCCCATAGACCCCTGCAGAGAAAAAAATGCTGCGAATTTTGCAGGGAAAAAAAATCGCCAGTGGGTGGGCGCCCTTATAGCGAAAATAAGCTGTGTCCTTAATGGGTTAAAGAGCAGAAGGAGAGAATGGTTAGCAGCGTGTGGCGTGTTGGGAAACCATGTACTGTAGCTAAACATGTCTGTTCGGATTCTGCAGAGACGAATGGTAGCTGGAAAAAGCCCTAATGGTGGTCTGGGCCGGCTAGAGATGAAAACTGAAAGTGACGGTCACCAGCGATCACTGGAGGTAACTGCACGGTAATCACTATCAGTGGGCGGCACCTGACTTTACTATTAGGGCGAGCACCCACTGGCGTTTTTTTACCTGCGTTTTGCGTTTTGCGTTTTTCCTGCACAGGCATAGAGATAACATGTGTTCCTGTCCACTGGCGTTTTTTTTGCGTTGCGTTTGCGTTTTTAACATAGTTGCATATTGTCAGTTGCATATGTGTCCTTATTTTTCTCCTAATGCACCCATAAATGTCAATGGAAATTAACGGAAAAGCCGCGAAAACGCCGCGAAAAACGCGCTGAAAAATCGCGGGAAACGCTGCGTTTTTTTCCCGCGGAAAACGCAATCGCCAGTGGGTGCTCGCCCTTAGAGGTATGCTAGAACTGAGTCGTTGTATTGGTGACTGAGGGCTCAATGCCACAGCTGTAAGCGTACAACGCTGTAGGAGACCACCAGCATCTCACACATTTCCCACACATGCACGGTGCCGGCAGGGACCGCATACGGCTTTGTGTGGCACTGCACATGCAAAGTGGGATTTTTTTTTAATTCCCCACTCTGTTTAGAGTGACAAAGCGTATGGAAACAATGTATTGTGTATGGGCAGTGTATCATACAAGTGTACAGGGCTCACGTTGCGTGGTACGCAGAGAAAGAGAGCATGCTGGGATTTATTTCTTTTGCATATTTATACGCCGTCCATTGGCTTTCACTGACTCCGTTCACTGCGCACCACGTGTGTGTGTGCGCAACGCATGCATAATACGTGGTGAAAACCTGGTCGTGGACATGAGCCCTAACATAAAAGTTAGCTTATGTTGTCTCTATTGTATATATTGTTATTATTATAAATTATTTTTTACTTTCTTTGGGAAGCAAAGCGAGCCTTGAGGCTTGTGTTCTGGATGTTTTAAAAATCTGCTAAAACCCCTGATTACTAATAATCCATTGATGGGTCATTAAAAAATAACCAGTAATGTAGCTAAAAGTGATATACAAGGAGTAGCCGTGAAAAGGAGTGGCGGTTGGACGGGTCTGGAAGGGGGCCTCAAGCTAAACATTTGCACCCGGGCCCATGAGCCTCTAGCTACACCCCTGGAGAAAGCCATCTGCACTCTGCACCCTACCCAAGTCAGTCAGTGTCTTTGTGGGAAGTCTTTGTGCACCCACAGCATAGGCGAGCTGAAGGAACCAAAAGACACTAATAAACATGAAAAAATGACAGTGCCCAAACATGGCAGACTTGCACTGTGCCGAGGATATAGGCCTCGGCACACACCCTCAGCAATCATGGGCATAGAGCGGACTTCGATGCTAGTACACCTGTGAACGTCTCATTAATGCTGTGATGCTGCTCTTCTTTGGTCCAAACCAGTGTCTCAGATAACTGTGGTAACACGGGAGAAAATACATGATGCCCAGTGCTGATCCCCTGACCCCAAGCAGGAGGAGGAGGTGGCATTATAAGGCCAAGACACCATGACCAGGACCCACTATAGTCTATGTGGGAAGCACGTTAGCGGGCCCAGGGTCAGGCTCGGTCCCAGCCTCCACCTTGTGTGACCCAAGGTGCCCTGAGTTACATAGCAATGGGAAATCCATGTGTCGCAACACAGATAGCTCAACACTGCAACAGGAAGTCTTTGAGTTCCTTGGGCTCGCCTATGCTGTAAGTGCACAAAGATGGTATTACACAGGAAGAAATCAGAGTGCCCAACCATGGGGGAGTTTCACCCCGCCAAGCAACTTGGCCTCAGCCCACAATTCTGGCCTAGTCAGTCACTGTATTATTTGTGCCAGATAGGTAAAACACAGCGATAGGAAGACTTAGTGCACCTATAGTATAGACAGACCCCTGTAACATTCCTGTAGCAAAGGTATAAACAGACCCCAGTAACATTTCTGTAGCACAAGTATAGGCAGACCCCTGTAACATTACTGTAGTAAACGTATAGACAGACCCCAGTAACATTTCTGTAGTAAAAGTATAGGCAGACCCCAGTAACATTTCTGTAGTAGAAGTGTAGGCAGACCCCAGTAACATTTCTGTAGCAGCAGTATAGGCAGACCCCTGTAACATTTCTGTAGCAGCAGTATAGGCAGACCCCTGTAACATTTCTGTAGCAGAAGTATAGGCAGACCCCTGTAACTTTTCTGTAGCAGCAGTATAGGCAGACCCCTGTAACATTTCTGTAGCAGAAGTATAGGCAGACCCCTGTAACTAGAGATGAGCTTGATGCTCGTTCGAGCATTAGGGTGTTCGAGATGCTCGTTACTCGAGGCGAGCACCACGTGGCACTCGACTCCATTACATTTCCTTCCCTGAGAAATTTGCGCCCTTTTCTGGCCAATAGAAACACAGGGAAGGCAAAGACCTGTTGATTTCCCATCCCATTCCCGGGTCCTTAAAGGAGGCTATGGAGCTAGCGGTGAAGGCAGATAGGAGGCTCAGATCTAGGATGCAAGATAGACAGGCCCGTAGAGTCAGGGAGGTCAGTTGTCCTTTACCCTCTTCTTCCTTACCAGTCTCGGTTCCCGAGCCCATGGAGGTGGACCCGCTGGACCCCAAAGAGCGACGCCGGATTCGATTGTTGCATCATCTCTGCCTCTACTGCGGAAAAGCTGGACATCGGGTGATCACCTGCCCTCTGAGGCTTCAGCGCTCGCAGTCGGAACCGGCGGAAAACTCCGAGTCCTAGGCGATTGTAGGGAGGATCGTCTAGGACTTCAGGTACTTCCTAAGCTTCTGGTACCTTGTCAGGTTAGATTCCGGAATTTTTCCCTACCAGGGCAGGCATTTATTGATTCCAGAGCGGCCGCTAACCTGATAAACCTGTGTTTCGTTAGACCCCTGATGGCTGAATTGGTGGCGCTGAAGATGCCAATTCGTTTTACTAGCATTGATGCTACCCCTCTTGCTACGGGCCTGGTACAATGGAAGACCCCAGTGTTACAGTTCACGGTGGGGATTCTCCACTCGGAAAAACTATCATTCCTGGTGATGGAGAAAATATCGGTAGACATGGTACTAGGGATGCCGTGGTTGGCGTTGCACAACCCCCAATTCAAGTGGACCACCCGGGAACTGACTCATTGGGGACCATCCTGCCATGGCCATCTTGCTCCCCTTCCTCTCTGTTCAGTAGATGCCACGCTCGTTTCGGAATACTTGTCTAACTTCCAGGATGTGTTTTCTAAAAGCTTGTCAAGAGACCCTGCCTCCCCACAGAGAGTGGGATTGTGGGATAGACCTTATTCCAAATAAGCCCATCCCTAAGGGAGCCATTTTTAACTTATCCTGGCGGGAGCACGAAGCTCTCAAGGTCTATATTACGGAGTCCCTGGCCAAACATCATATTAGGCCATCCCGTTCCCCTGCTGGGGCGGGTCTCTTCTTTGTCGAGAAGAAGGATGGGACATTGAGGCCTTGTGTAGATTATCGGGCCTTGAATCAGATCACAGTCAAGAACCAGTGCTCTCTGCCTCTGATTCCTGACCTCCTGAATCAGGTGGTGGAAGCCCACTGGTTTTCTAAACTAGATTTAAGAGGGGCTTACAATTTGATCTGAATTCGCGAGGGGGATGAGTGGAAGACGGCATTCAATACCCCGTTGGGACACTTTGAATGTCTTGTGATGCCATTCGGCCTTTGTAATGTCCCTGCGGTCTCCCAGGGGTTTATGAATGCGGTCTTTCACGACGTCCTGGGGGTGTTTTTAGTCATCTACCTCGACGACATCCTGATATATTCTCCTGACTGGGACTCTCATGTGCAGCACCTTAGGTTAGTACTAACCCGGTTACGTGAGTACCAGCTGTTTGTCAAATTGGAAAAATGTCTGTTTGGCACTCAACAAGTGTCCTTTCTAGGGTATGTAATTTCTCCGACTTCCGTGCAAATGGAGTCGGATAAGGTGGCAGCTATCTCCCAGTGGGTCCGACTAGGTAATCTGAAAGCACTCCAACGGTTCTTAGGTTTTGCGAATTTCTATCGCAAGTTCATTAGAAACTACTCGGTCATCGCTCAACCGTTGACCGACCTTACCAGGAAGGGGGCTGACCTGGTAAGATGGTCACCTGAGGCCCTGGGGGCATTCGATCGTCTCAAAAGGGCGTTCACGGCCACCCCGGTGCTCGTCCAACCTGACCCGCTACGCCCCATCTTCGTGGAGGTTGATGCATCTGAGGTGGGGGCTGGCTCTGTGTTGTCCCAGGTGGTTAGCGGGAGGGCTGGCTACAGTCCATGTGCCTTTTTTTCACGGAAGTTCAGTTCGGCAGAGCGGAATTACGATGTAGGCAATCGAGAGCTATTGGCCATCAAGTGGTCCTTAGAAGAGTGGCGTCACCATCTTGAGGGCGCTAGACATCCCGTCACGGTGTACACCGATCATAAGAACCTAGTATACCTCGCCAACGCTAAGCGACTCACCGCACGTCAGACCAGGTGGGCATTGTTTTTTTTCTAGATTTAACCTCGTAGTGATGTATCTCCCAGGGACTAAGAATGTCAAGGCTGATGCTCTCTCGCGGAGCATTGGGTTGCCAGAATGTGAGTCGCTGCCTCCCAAAAATATCCTGGAACCTGGGGTTGTGGTTGTGATGGTGGACTCTGGGCTCATTCCCCGCCTTCAGAGTGCCCAGCAGGACACTTCCCCAGGGGTTCCAGAGGGCAGATGGTTTGTGGCAGAATCATTACATATCATGGTTATTGAAGAGTCCCACTCGGCAGCTTTCGCGGGTCATCCGGGAGTGCAAGGGACTCTGGATCTTTGCTCCAGGCTCTACTGGTGGCCTGGCATGTCTCGTCAGATACGTGACTTCGTAAGGGGGTGCTCTGTTTGCGCTCGCGGCAAGAATCGCCGGCGGCGTCCGGAGGGTTCTCTGAGACCGTTGCCTGTACCGTCGCGCCCCTGATCGCACCTTTTGGTAGATTTTGTTACTGACTTGCCAGAGTCACAGGGGTTCACCACCGTTCTGGTGGTGGTGGACCGTTTCTCGAAGATGGCCCCTTTTGTGGCGTTAGAGAAACTACCTTTGCGATTGAATTTGCTCAGGTCTTCGTTAAAGAAATTGTTCACCTCCATGGAGTCCCTGAGAACATTGTTTCCGATCGTGGGGTTCAGTTCGTGGCACAGTTTTGGCGGGCCTTCTGCAGAAACCTTGGGACTTCGCTTTCATTCTCCTCAGCATTCCACCCTCAGACTAATGGTCAAACTGAGCGGAAGAACCAGGATTTGGTGCAATATTTAAGACTGTTTGCAAGCCAAAAGGCTCATCGATGGGTTGAGTTTCTGCTGTTGGCTGAGTTTGCGCTGAACAACCGTTCCAGTTCTTCCACTGGGGTATCTCCGTTTTTGTGCGTTTATGGCCAGCATCTCCGTTTCCTTACTTCTCTTCCTACCCCGTCTGCCTGTCCTGCAGCTAATGTTGCCACTGATGAGCTGCAGGGGGTATGGAAGGAAGTACAGAAGAATCTGGAGGTAGTGGGGTCTCGCATGCAGTTGCGCAGTGGGAGAAGCCTCTCAGTTTCGGAACCTTACAGGGTGGGTCAGAAGGTGTATCTATCATCCAGGAACCTAAGATTGAAGGTCCCGTCCTTAAACCTGGCGCCGCGCTTTGTAGGCCCTTTTACCATCACGCGGGTAATTAACCCGCTCACGTACGAACTTGAGTTGCCAGCCACGTGGAAAGTGCATAGGGTTTTCCACAAGTCCCCATGCTGTGCGTGCACACGGAATTCCCATTGCAGAGTTGTACCTGCCTGTGATTATTTATAAAAAACCCCGGTCAGACTGGGGCATGCAGTGTGGGAGAAGCCCACCTGTATTCAAACTGACGTCAGCTCTACTATCCGTGGCACTGCATTGGGACAAACTACCGGAGCAATACAGCGCTAATGAGACGTGCACAGCTACGCTAGCAGAGGAGTCCGCTGTAGGCCCGCGATTGATGAAGGTTTGTGCAGAGGCCTATGTCCTGGGTGCAGTGAAAGTCCGCTTCCTGCCTAGGATTGCTGAATCTGTGGGCCGAGGCCTTTGTCGTGGGCGCGGTGCAAGTCTGCCATGTTTGGCCGCTCAGATCAATTTTTTCTTCATGTCTTGGGCTTCCTAGGACCAAGCTATGCTGTTGGTGCAAACTTAGTTCCCATCGCGGTGTTTGACCTGTCTGGCACAAAGACACTGACTGACTTGGGTAGAGGGCAGAGCGCTGATGGCTTTCCCCTTGCAGTGTGGATTGAGCTATGTGACACCTTGACAGAATGAATACTGTGTGGCACATGGATTCCCCATTGCTATGCCCACGTTTGCAGCTCCTGACGGAAGTGGCACAGGATTGGATGTTTCATTGCTTCTGTACAGCATTGTGGGCTATCGCCCCGCCCCTTTTAAAGAGGGTCGCTGCCTGGCCCTGCCAACCCTCTGCAGTGTGTGCCTCCGGTTCCTCCTCATGGCTGACGCACTTCTAAATAGACATGAGGGTGGTGTGGCTGTGAGGCCAGCGTGTGGCATGAGGGCAGCTGAAGGCTGTGCAGGGACACTTTGGTGTGCGCTGTGGACACTGGGTCGTGCGGGGGGGGGGGGGGGTTGGGCAGCATGTAACCCAGGAGAAAAGGCAGGGGTGTGTCCCGCAGGCAGTGCTTGTGCTTAGTTGGAGGTAGTGTCGTGCTTAGCTAAGGTGTGGCTTACTAATGAGGGTTTGTCCAAAGTAAAAATTGTTAGGGGGGGGGCACTCTTGCCGCTATTGTGGCTGAATAGTGGGACCTGGGAACCTGAAATGCAGCCCAGCATGTTGCCCCTCGCCTGCCCTATCCATTTCTGTGTCGTTTCCATCACTTTCTTGGGTTTGGCAGATTTTCACCAATGAAAACCTTAGCGGAGCATGGGTGATATACAAAAATGCTCGAGTCGCCAATTGAGCATCGCAGAAAGTTCGACTCGAGCAACGAGCACCCGAGCATTTTGGTGCTCACTCATCTCTACCTGTAACATTTCTGTAGCAGAAGTATAGGCAGACCCCTATAACATTTATGTGGCAGAAGTATAGGCAGACCCCAGTAACATTTTTGTAGCAGAAGTATAGGCAAACCCAGTAACATTTCTGTAGCAGCAGTAAAGGCAGACCCCTGTAACATTTTTGCAGCAGCAGTATAGGCAGACCCCTGTAACATTTCTGTAGCAGCAGTATGGGCAGACCCCAGTAACATTTCTGTAGCAGCAGTATAGGCAGACCCCGATAACATGTCTGTAGCAGCAGTATGGGCAGACCCCAGTACCATTTCTGTAGCAGAAGTATAGGCAGACCCCTGTAACATTTCTGTAGCAGAAGTATAGGCAGACCCCTGTAACATTTCTGTAGTAACAGTATAGACAGACCCCCAGTAACATTTCTGTAGCAGCAGTATAGGCAGACCCCTGTAACATTTCTGTAGTAACAGTATAGGCAGACCCCAGTAACATTTCTGTAGCAGAAATATAGGCAGACCCCTGTAACATTTATGTGGAAGAAGTATAGGCAGACCCCAGTAACACTTATGTAGCATAAGTATAGGCAGACCCCTGAAACATTTCTGTAGCAAGAGTATAGGCGAACGCCTGAAAAATGGGGTACCATGACTAGGCGAAGGCCAGAAAAATTAGTTAATTAACAGTATAGGCGAGGGCCAGAAAAAATAGTGTACCAAGAGTACAAATATACCCCTGAAAAATTGCTTAACCGAGAGGGCAGGTGAAACCCATAATATTTTTTTAAAGATACAGCTCGCTGTTGCTTAATTTGTAACACAGCCTGGAGGCAGCCCTGTTCAAAAAATTGGTTCCTGTTAAAGTATCAAAACTTTTGAAACTTTGAAAAATTGGAAAAAATTGTTAGATGAGCCTTTTGGGCCGCAGAAAAATTTGCAGTTCAGCGTGATGACAAGATCTTTCAGGAGGAGGAGTAGGAGGAGGAGGACTAATATCAGAGACAGATTGACAAAGCTAAATGCCCCCTTTTTTCCGGTGATAGAGAAGAATGCTTTTATTTGTGGTTGCAGCGAAAAGAATCTTTAGGTTCCGCTGCTCTCCACCAGTGGAGAAGAGAAGTCTGGGGAAATCCAGGCTTTGTTCATCTTTATGAGTGTAAGCATGTTGGCACTGTCAGTTGACAGGCAGGTACACTTGTCCGTGATGATTTCCCCAGCTGCACTAAACACCCTCTCTGACAAGACGCTAGCGGCAGGGCAAGCCAGCTCCTCCAGAGCATACAGCGCAAGTTCGTGCCACGTGTCCAGCTTTGACACCCAATAGTTGAATGGAGCAGAGGCATCATGGAGGACGGTGGTACGATCGGCTACGTACTTCCTCACCATCTTTTTACAGTGCTCCCTCCAACTTAGCCTCGACTGGGGAGTGGTGACGCAGTCTTGCTGGGGAGCCATAAAGCTGGCAAAGGCCTTGGAGAGTGTTCCCCTGCCTGATCTCCGCACCTCCCCTGCTACTTGGCCCTCGGAACTGTGCCTTCTGCCACTAGCGCTGTCAGATGGGAAGTTTAGCATTACTTTGTCCACCAGGGCCCTGTGGTATTGCATCACTCTAGTACCCCTTTCATCTTCGTGAATAAGACTGGAAAGGTTCTCCTTGTACCGTGGGTCAAGAAGGGTGTACACCCAGTAATTTGTGTTGGCCAGAATGTGTATAACGCAAGAGTCATGAGAAAGGCAGCCTAACATGAAGTCAGCCATGTGTGCCAGTACACAAGACATAGCTGTCCTCACTAGGAAGATGACTTTCAGGATCCTCCTTCTCCTCCTCCACAGCCCATACGTGCTGAACAGATGAGAGGCAAGCAGCATGGGTACCCTCTGCAGTGTGCTCAGCTGTCTCTTCCCCCTCCTCCTCCCCCTCCTCCTCCTCCAAAACACGCTGAGATATAGACATGAGGGTGGTCTGGCTATCAAGCGACATACTGTCATCCCCTGTCTCCTGTTCCAACTGCAAAGCGTCGGCCTTTATGCCTTGCAGCGAACTCCTCAGCAGGCCTAGCAGCGGGATGGTTACGCTAATGATTGCAGCGTCACCGCTCACCATCTGGGTAGACTCCTCAATGTTTCCGAGGACCTGGCAGATATCTGCCATCCAGGCCCACTCCTCGGTAAAGAATTGGGGAGGCTGACTCCCACTACGTCGCCCATGTTGGAGTTGGTATTCCACTATTGCTCTACGCTGCTCATAGAGCCTGGCCAACACGTGCAGCGTAGAATTCCACTGTGTGGGCACGTCGCACAGCAGTCGGTGCTCTGGCAGATTAAACTGATGTTGCAGGGTCCTCAGGGTGGCAGCGTCCGTGGTGGACTTGTGCAAATGTGCGCAGACGCAGCGCACCTTGCCGAGCAGGTCAGACAAGTGCGGGTAGTTTTTCAGAAACCGCTGAACCTCCAAATTGAAGACGTGGGCCAGCCATGGCACGTGTGTGAGGGTGCTGAGCTGCAGAGACGCCAACAGGTTACGGCCATTGTCACACACGACCATGCCCGGTTGGAGGCTCAGCGGCGAAAGCCAGAGGTCGGTCTGCTCTGTCAGACACTGCAACAGCTCAGGGGCCGTGTGGCTCTTGTCACCTAGGCTGAGTAGTTTCAGCACGGCCTGCTGACGCTTGCCCACCGCTGTGCTGCCGCACCACGCCACATCGACTGCTGGCGGCGTGCTGCTCATATTTCTTAATTGAGAGGTAGAGATTACGTGGGAGGAGGAGGGGGCAGGGTTTAGAGGTGGGGGCATAGACCGCCGCAGATACCAGAACCGAGGTAGGACCCGCTATTTTGGGTGTGGGTAGTACATGAGCGGTCCCAGGCTCTGACTCGGTCCCAGCCTCCACCAAATTCACCCAATGTGCCGTAAGGGAGATATAGTGGCCCTGCCCGCCAGTACTTGTCCACATGTCCGTGGTTAAGTGGACTATCCCAGTAACCCCATCAGTGAGGGCACGATTAATGTTGCGGGAGACGTGCTGGTGTAGGGCTGGGACGGCACACCGGGAAAAATAGTGGCGACTGGGGACCTAGTAGCACGGGACCACCGCCGCTATCATGTTTTTGAAAGCCTCCGCTTCCGCAAGCCTGTATGGCAGCATCTCAAGGCTGATTAATTTGGCAATGTGCACGTTTAAAGCTTGTGCGTGTGGGTGTATGGCGGCGTATTTGTGCTTTCGCTCCAATGCTTGCGCTAGCGAAAGCTGAACGCTGCGCTGAGAGACATTGCTAGATGGGGTCGAGGACAGTGGAGGTGAGGGTGTGGGTGCAGGCTGGGAGTCGCTCGTGCCTGTGTCCTGAGAGAGGGGTTGGATCTGATTGGCAGGTTGGGGCACAGGGTAAGAGGCAGTGGTGTGACCCGGAGGCGGTGAACGGCCTTCATCCCACCTTGTGGGGTGCTTGGCCATCATATGCCTGCGCATGCTGGTGGTGGTGAGGCTGGTAGTGGTGGCTCCCCGGCTGATCTTGGTGCGACACAGGTTGCACACTACTGTTCGTCGGTCGTCCGCACTCTCACTGAAAAACATCCACACGTTTGAAGACCTAGGCCTCTGCAGGGTGGCTTGGCGCGAGGGGGTGCTTTGGGAAACAGTTGGGGGAGTCTTTGCTCTGGGCCTGCTTCTACCCCTGCCCACCCCACTGCCTTTTCCAACCTGTCCTGCTGCTGCACTTGCCTCCCCCTCTGAAGACCTGTCCTCAGTAGGCTTAGCAAACCAGGAGGGGTCAGTCACCTCATCGTCCAGCGGCTTTTCCTCCGAATCCTCTGTGCGCTCCTCCCTCGGACTTACTGCCCTTATTACTATCTCACTGATAGACAACTGTGTCTCATCGTCATTGTCCTCCTCACCCACTGAAAGCTCTTGAGACACTTGCCGGAATTCCCCAGCCTCATCACCCAGAACCCAGGAACTTTCGAAAAGTAACCCGCTGTCTCACGCTGATACCTAGGGGTAATTTACTGCTCGCAGAGACTTGAAGATTATAGAGGCTGTGTGGAGTGGGAGAAGACTGTAAAGCCAGTGGATAGTGCTGGTAACTGCGGCGATCTCAACCCCACCAACGGAAATGGTATTGTGGGACACTCTGCACAGTGGCTGAGCTGAAATACTTTGCAGTGGCCCCAGTAATATCACAGTACTGTTTAGCGGTGAGACCGCGGTTTATTTCACTGCAGACACAGACCAGTATAAATAATTATGGAATTATTTGCATTCACTTTCGCGCTGAGAGCGGAATTGTAACGCAAACTCCAGGCAGAAAAAAATAATACGGAAGGCTGCAAACAGGCCTAGCTGTGTAATACTGAAGCACTACAACTCCCAGCAGACACCCAGTAAAATGCAGACAGTCAGAGGTAGCCGTAAGAAGGACCGTTGGGGTTCTTGTAAACAGGATCCTACACTACCACTTTCCCTATCTCAGCAGCACTTTCCCTATATTCTGTATTATAGACTGCAGACTGAGAACGCTATAGCTGTAATAGCCAGCACAGCCCAAGATGAAAAAAAAAAAATTGTGCAAAACTGCTCCCAGCCAGCCACAAAAGTAATGCACACGGTCAGATGTGGCCCTAAGAAGGACCGTTGGGGTTCTTAAAGACAGGATCCTACACTACCACTTTCCCTATCTCGTCAGCCGCACTTTCCCTATACTCCCCCAGTGTGTGTCTGAGGCGAGCCGTGGGCGGGACCGATTTAAGTACTCAGCGGTCACTTGATCTCGCCAGCCACTCACTGCAGGGGGGTGGGATAGGGCTGGCATGTCACAGGAGGAAGTGGTAATGCCTTCCCTGCATGTCTTTTGGCTAAAAAATGGCACTAAACATGCAGGGAAGGAAATGGAATTGACTCGAGTACCACGTGGTGCTCGTCTCGAGTAACGAGCATCTCGAGCACTCTAATGCTCAAACGAGCATCAAGCTCGGATGAGTGTGCTCGCTCATCTCTAATTATTAGCATTACACAAACAAAAAGCAAAAAGAAGCAACTTGTAAAACAGTTGACACAACAGACACTAAACATCAGACAACTAGACATGGGTACGATAGGTGAAGTGGTAAGGGAAAGGGAGGGGGGACTGGACCCGCAGAACCGAGAGTGGCGTCCATGTCCAGCTGCAGATAAATTCACCGGATCCACTCTCTATATCTGTTCCGAGGAGTGGAAAGAGATCCATACCTGCCATAATCTATGGAACTCTTCATGGGCTCCACTCTCATCTGCCTTCATCACGTCAAAGCGCATAAGTTCATTGAGCTAATCAGCCCATATCACCCTTGACGGTGGGGTGGTGGACCACCACAATCTTAGTATGATTCTTCTGATTGCTAGGATGAAGAAATGCAAAATACTGCTTTTGGTCTTTTTAGTAGGACCTGGGAAGATTGAGAGCAGGGCCATTTCTATGGTTAAGTTCACCTGTGGCGAGCAGATAGTGTTGTTGACCTCCATCACTTTCCTCCGCAGGATGGCCACTGCCAGACAGCTCCACCAAATGTGAGACAGGTCACTTCTGTCTCTATTGCACCTTCAACATGTGGGTGACATAAGAGGAAAAATTCTGTGTAAGAGGTGAGGGGTATGGTACCACCAGGACAGAACCTTGAAATTTGTATGCAGATGAAAGTTTGTGGCACATGACCCAGGCCCTCCCCCAGTCTTCCTGTGGGAGCCTCCAACCCAGCTCCTTCTCCCAGGTGGCCACATAAGCCAGTATCTGAGACTTCGTCTCCCGAGTGAGCAGCAGCCTGTATATTCTGGATATCATGTGTCTCTGGGAAACTAGTAACACACATGTTCAAATGCAGTGAGGTGGCCAGAAATATTCACCCAGGGGGTCAGGGACCCCACAAAACCCCTAAGTTGAAAATATTGCAACCATGAACCATGGCAAGGTCCCCCCTCCCCCGTGATCTCTGGAAGTGGCCTCAGGCCCAAAGGAGTCATTACGTCCTGGAGGTGAGGGATCAGAGTAATCGGTAGACCCAAGACAGGGGGTCCTCGCATGGAGGCCTCAACCTGTGGATTAGAGACCAGAGGGGTGTGGGGTCCGGGTACTGACACCAGACCATTGGACGGCGCAAACTCTGTCCAGGCTTGAAGAAGTTGTTCAAGGAAAGGGGAGATGTTGGAGATAGAGCCTATGAACCTGGGTGAAATCCACATTGCACCCCGTAGGGACCCCGGCACCATCGCATGTTGCGCCTCCACCCACAGTTTCGAGCTCTCCCTCTTAAGAAGATCCAACATACAGTAGGCAATGCTGGCTTTGTAATAGAGGGACAGGTCGGGTAAGCCCAGCCCTCCCTCCCCGTTGGCTCTCGTGAGAAGGGAAAAATGCATTCAAGGTTTCCTCCCTCTCCATACAAATGCCGTGACTAAGGAGCACAGCCTCTTTAAGTAGGAGCTCGGGAGTTTTAGTGGGATTGTCTGACAAAGGTAGAGAAATCTGGGTAGAGAATCCATCTTAAAGGCATTGCTCCTCCCGCCCCAGGAGAGGAGTAGAGATTTCCATTTATTGAGCTTTCTCTCTAAATTAGTGGCGAATGGTATAAAGTTTAATTTAAACACCTGGGAGACATCCATGGGTAGTTGTATGACGAAGCATTTTATTGCTGAGTGTCTCCAGCGGTAGGGGAACCGGGCCTCTAGGTGTGATGCCTCGGCCTGTGGCAACGAGACTTTTAGTATTTCTGATTTTTGGGCATTTACCTTATAGTTACTAATTCTACTGAAATATTTAAATTCTTGATACAGTGTGGGTTGGATTGATAAAGAAGCGGATCATCTGCAAAGAAAGCCATTTTATGTTCTGTGTCCCCAATGCGATATCCCGAAATAGAACTGGTTTGGTGAATCACGTTTGCCAAAGCCTCCATAGTGCGGACATATAGGAACGGGGACAGAGGACATCCCTGTCTGGTCCCATTCTGAATTTGGAAGTCATCTGACAGGGCCCCAGTTGACTCTGATTCTGGCAAAGGGGCCACGATACGGTGACATGATCCGCTCATGCTTTCGTGGGCCGACGCCAATCTTGATCAGGGTGGCAGACAGAAAGTTCCAACTAACCCTGTCAAATGCCTTCTCTGCGTCAACCGCCAAGAGACACGGGGGCTGTTGGAATGTTTAGCTCTGGCTATTATGGTTATCCCTAGCTTCTCTACCTGGGACAAACCCCAACTGCTCCCTGTGGATCAAGCATGGGATGGTGGCTTGTAGGTGCGACGCAATCAGCTTTGCGAATAATTTGATGTCTATCTTGGGAAGGGAAATTGGTCTATAGTTGCTGCACACGGAGGCGTTTTTGCCTGGTTTGGGGATGACTGAGATATGAGCCATTAGAGCCTGGGCTGGGAGTGGGCACCCATGCCGCAACACGTTAAAGGCCCTCTTCCCTAAACAATTTATAAAATCTAGCTGTGAAGCCATCGGGACCCGGGCTCCTGCCCACTTTAAATTTTTATGGATTCTGAGAGTTCAGAAGAGGAAAAATCTACCTCCAAGTCGCCAGACTCCTTATTTGTCATACTGTCAGGACTGTTAAGGTCGAGGTATGCCTCAGCCTCCGCAATCACATTCTGGTTACTGGACTGGTGGTCTCCCTTGATGTTATATAGCTTAGTGTAGTAGCTCTTAAATTCCTCTAAGATGTCTGAAGTAGCATGGACAAGGCCTCCCCCACCTGACTAGATTTTGGGAATGGGTGTTAAGCGAGATCTTTCGCACTTGTCCCTCGTACTCAAAGGAACTACAGCGTAGCCTGTCCCTCGAAGCCAGGGCCATTGGTCAAGAATGCTCACAATTTGTTGTCTTAGTGTGGAAATTTCTACCTTCAGAACTTCCCATAGGGACCATTTATTAGCTGCCTCTTTGGACTGTAAACTTTGTATTAGCTTGCCCAGTTTTGCGGAGTTATCTTTTTCAAGTCTCGATCCATGTGCGATCAGAAATCTCATAAGGACTCATTTCAGTGCTTCCCACTGTATGGGAGCTCCTGTGCTGTTGCTCTGGTGAGTTTCTATGAACTCTGCTATTGCTTTTTCAATGTCTAGTACGCATAGGGCATCCTTAAGCAGATTGTCGTTGAGCCTCCAGGAAAAGCCCCCTGGGCAACTGCCCCAGTTCAAAAATTCACCATAGATCGGCGAATGGTCGGACCAGATAAAATTGCCCTGGTAGCATCTCAGGGAGCAGTCCAAAAAACTCTGTGAGACTAAAAGTAAATCCATCTTACTGTATGAGTTGTGGGCCAAGGAGTGGAATGTGTTATCCCTGACCCCCGGGTGAAGGATCCTCCACAGGTCAACCAGATGCATTGCATCCAGCGTAAGTTTGAATGTGCGAAGCGCTGCCCGGGAATTCCGCCAGCGTTTGCAGAATACTTGATGCACACGAGACCTGATCCTGGTTAGGGAGATAGACATTAGCTAAAGTTACAATAGACCCAGCTGCATCGATTTTCAGGAAGACAAAACGCCCATCTGGATCCGTTTTAGAATCCAGAATCTGTTGTTTAAACTCTTTGTGTAGAGCTATCAACACACCTCCCACTTTTTTAGAGGGGTGGGGGCCATGTAACCAGGTGGGATATTATCTGGAACAACAGGAGGGGACACTGTCAGCTGGAAAGTGTGTGTTTCCTGGAACATGGCCACCATCACTCGCTTTTTGTGGAAGTGGTAGAGTATCTGGTTCCTTTTCTGTGGAACATTTAGGCTTTTCGTGTTGAAAGTACTACATGTTAGGTCACCCATAATGTCTGAGGGAGAAAAGAACTTTTAAACATATGTCCAGATGGCCCCCCAGGAGGAGGTTGGGGGAGAGGAACAGGGGAGGGAGAAAAACAGTAAGAAGGCAAGACACAGACATTGAACAAATAAGACAAAAGGTTGCTATCGTTGTACGAGAGACAGCAACAGCCAACGGTGCCCTCACTTCCTGGTGGAACTGTGGAGGGCAACAAACTTTCCAACCAGCCGCCGCCACTACCACCCGCGCTATAGATTAAACTTCTTGAATAAACATTATTAACCCTAAACAGGTTCGGGACCCCTCTCGGACAAGCTCAGGTCATTTTGACAAGGTAAAAGAGTGCGAGCCATGATATTCCCTTCATGTGAGGTCACTGGTTGGAGATGTGTGTGTCCCCAGTGTCTTCTGGCATGGTGCTCGGTGCTGTAGCCCCTGGCCTGCCCTTTGCCACTCGTTTCTGGGTGGAGGAATAGTCAGGGAACGTAAGCTCAGCCACTCAGGGAGGGACACAGAAGGTAGCTTGAATGTGGTCAGAAAGTTAGGTAGGTATCCAAAGCCTCTAAATGTGGCCAACTTGCCCTCTTTAATGGCATGAAGCTGAAACGGAAATCCCCAGAAGTAATTAATTCCCATCTCCCAAAGAAGTGCCAGCAACGGTTTTCAGGGCCTTGCGTAGGTGAAGAGTGCGGCGGGGGAGATCTGACAGGATCAGCAACGGAGTGCCATGGAAGGACAATTCTCCTGCCCCTCTAGCACACTGAAGGATCTGTTCCTTAATCGAGTAAAAATGGACATTGCATACCACGTCTATATGTCTGTTGGGATCTATAGGATTTCGGGCCTAGGGAACGGTGGATTTGATCAATCCTAATAGCCGAATCAAGTGATTTCTGGAGCAGATTGTTGAAGAACATGTGGGCCCAAATCTCAAGCTGGGAGGGACTAATGTCCTCAGTGAGACCCCTCATCCTCAGATTGTTTCTGCGATGACGGTTCTCTAGATCATTTATTATAAAATACTCACTGAAAATGACCATATACTTACTGACTAAGGAGGGCAGATAGCTGCATCCTCTCATCTGACTAGGGCATGGATTGTGGGCCGAGGCCAACATGTATTTTCTCTCACGTCACCTCAGCTATCCGGGGCACTGCAATGGGATTTCTTTATGTACTGTCTGTGGGTTCCTGGGAGCCACCTATGATGTGGGTGCACACAGACTTCCCATTGAGGTGTTTTACCTGTCTGTCCCCAAAACACTGAGAGACTTGGGTAGGGTGCAGAGTGCAGATAGTTTACCCCTTGCGTTGTCGATGAGGTATCCGATACCCAAACAGAATGAGTAGTGTGTGGACACATGGAGTCCCCATTGCTATGTCACTCACAGCACCTTGGGCCACACAAGGTGTTTGCTGGGACAGAGGCTGACCCAGGGCCCGCTCACATCCTTCCCACACAGAGCATTGCTGCATTGTGGAGATGTGTAGAAGTGCTGGGCTGGCAGCTGAGTCCCCTTTATGCCCACGTTTGCAGCTCCTGATGGAGGTGGCATGGGATGGGAATGAAGATCGAACGTCAATCTATTATCAATTCTCAACAGCATTGTGGGCTATCGCCCCCCCCCCCCCCACCTTCAAAGTGAGTCACTGCCTGGCACTGCCAACCCTCTGCAGTGTGTGCCTCTGGTTCCTCCTCATGGCAGACGCATTTATAAATAGACATGAGGGTAGTGTGGCTATAAAGCAAGCATGTGGCATGAGGGCAGCTGAAGGCTGCGCAGGGACACTTTTGTGTGCGCTGCAGATGCAGGGTCATGCGGGGGGTTGGGCTGCATGTAACGCAGGAGAAGAGGCAGCGGTGTGTCCCGCAGGCAGTGATTGTGCTTGGTTGTGGGTAGTGTGGTGCTTAGCTAAGGTGTGCCTTGCTAATGAGGGTTTGTCCAAAGTAAAAATTGTGTGTGTGGGGGGGGGCACTCTTGCCACTATTGTGGCTTAATAGTGAGACCTGGGAACCTGAGATGCAGCCCGGCATGTTGCCCCTCATCTGCCCTATCCGTTCCTGTGTCGTTTCCATCACTTTCGTAGGTTTTGCAGATTTTCATAAATGAAAACCTTAGCGAGCATGGGTCATATGCAAAAATGCTCAAGTCTCCCATTGACTTCAATGGGGTTCGTTACTCGAAACAAACTCTCGAGCATTGCGGAAAGCTCGACTCGAGCAACGAGCACCCGAGCATTTTGGTGCTCGCTCATCTCTAATAGAGAAATTATATTAGACAAGATTAAGAACTATTTTAAGTGGAATGCTAAGTGGGTCTGGTTGGCACATAAAGCTTATACGAGAGGTATATTTATTTAATTGGGAGCAAGATTTAAAAAAAAGAGAAATCATAAGAAGTAGATGATCTTATTAACCCATTAAGAACCAGGCACAGTAAATTTATGGGCTTAAAGCACCGCTGATCATAAAATTACGGCGACGCTTTGAGCCTCCTGGCTCTGCAATAATTCAGAGGCAGGAACGGGTTATCAGCTGTTAGTGACAGCCTTCTGCTTCCCTGAGTATACAGTGCTCAATGAGCACTGTGTACTGAAAGTGAAAGTACAGTGTAACTTTCACATCAGGAACCCGGGGGGGGGGGGGGGGGGGGAGTCATACTAGACCCTGGCCAGCTCTGCCAGTGACTAATGTCACTACAGGGGTTGCTTTCTCCTGTAACTGCAGGTCCTTTGGATGCCTCAGATACAGTGGGAAAGTGTCAAATAAAAATAAAAAAATGAATGTTCCCCAGAGGTCTTATATGACTTTATGGGGGACATAGATAGTAAAAAAAACACAATTACATACATAAGAAGAACAATATCACAGAATACAACAACAATATATACATCATAAGATACATCATATATCATAAGAAAGAAAATAACACAAAGCCGACGCCAACAAAAACCATCGCCGTATGTGCCCTGTAAACCAAAACCATATATACTATATATCAAAATGTCCAAAATAAATAGAAGAACCCATTCCATACTTTATTTTAGCATAAATATACTAAATAAAAAAAATAACTATAAATGTAAAAAAAAAACAATTTTTTTTAGCATTTTACCCCCAATAAAACTAATTAAAAAAAGGCAGTGAAAAAGAGATTTTAAAAATTGCCCTATATGTCACGGGAAACAAAAAACGCAGTAAAAATAATTTTGGTAGCTAAAGGAAACAATCCACATTTAACATCAGAAATCTTAGAAGACTTTTTTCCCCACATCCCTTTACAGACTAAATCAAAAGAAGATAAGATATTGGGGGCCCCTTTCTCTTCAGTACAGTTAGATTCGGTAATAAAATCCTTGAAGCCCCTAAAGGCCCCTGGTCCCGAGGGGTTTGCAAATAAATATTTTACAGAATATTTGTCTCCATGTTTACTAGAAACTTTAAATTTAGCTGCAGATGACGGGTCCCTTCCAGAAGAATGTCTGCGGCAATTTCCACTCAATGTCCTTGTTACATTCAGATGCTAAAATTTATGCTAAATTGATAGCTAATCGCCTACTGACTATCCTCCCTAAGGTTATTCACTCTGACAGAGTAGGGTTTACAAAGGACAGACAAGCACCAAACAGCACACGCAAAGTTATAAACTTGATCCATATATCAGAACAATCTCGTACCCCTACTGTGCTCCTAATGTTGGACACTAAAAATGCCTTTAATAGGGTCTATTGGGACTTTGCTTTCTTAGCCCTTAAAAAGTTTGGCATGGGAAATACCGTGATTAATAAAATTACAGCACTTTATTCTTCCCCTGCGGCTAGAGTCCTGGTTGTCGAGACACTTTTGAGACCTTTTAATATTTCCAATGGGGTAAGACAGGGTTGCCCGCTGTCTCCTTTGCTTTTTACTATGGCTATTAAACCTCTGGCTTAATTGATCTGTACCAACATGTGTGTGCAGGGTGTTATCACAGGTTCCCTTAACCATAAATTAGGTTTATTTGAAGATGATATCAATCTGACTTTAACCATAACTCTCCAGTCTGACAGAGGTCTGGAAGGATATACAGATCTATAGTAAAGTGTCTTATTACAGCTTGAATGCCACCAAGTCCCAAATTCTGGGAATTGATATTTCACCCAGCCACCGTGAAGCTTTAAGGAAAGAGATTCCCTTCCAGTGGCAGGAGGATAGCTGTTACGTCCTCCGGACATGCAACCACAATAACACAAACCAAGGGCACAAGTGTGCAAAAGAAACATAACACTATGGGGAATACTCTCCCTATAGTCCCCTAACAATGGAACTGGCTCTTTAAAGCAGGGTCATTTCACTGAGTTTCTGCTGCCCAATGTCGAAACTTAGCACAATAATCTTCAACAGTGTAATCTCTCTGTCGCAAACGTCTGATATTTCCCTCAGCCACCGCTATCTTATCGGGGTCGTCATAAATAAGACCCAAAGCAGCAAAAAAGTTATCCACTGAGGTCAGAGCGTCAGACGTCGGGGATGATGAAAATGCCCATGCCTGTGGTGCCCCCTGCAGTCTGGACACTACAATGCCCACCCTCTGTGCGTCGTCCCCCGAAGAGCTAGGACCCAGTCTGAAATAGAGCTTACAGGCCTCTCGAAAGGATCCGAATTTCTGCCTGTCACCAGAAAAACGGTCCGGTAGCTCAATTTTTGGTTCCTTGCTGGAAACCTGCAGCGCACGTTGTCGCTGTTTAATCTCAGCGACCTCCACAGCCAGCGTGCCGAGCTGGTGCAACAAAACCTCAAGGGGATTCATGTTAACAGCACAGAATCTCCCTGAGTAGGTAAGGGCTGGTCAATCTGTTGCGTCCTCCAGACGTGCAACCACAATAACACAAACCAAGGGCACAAGTGTGCAAAAGAAACATAACACTATGGGGAATACTCTCCCTATAGTCCCCTAACCCGGGAGGGGGCCCTGCCTACTCGGCGGACCGATCGCTCTGACAAGTGCGAGCCCGCATGCATGCCTGGGCCACTAACAAATCACTATCAGGGAGCCCTAGCACGAAATAAAGGTAAAACAGAAAACAAAAACAAAACAGAAAAGAACTTAGCTAGCCTGGAGAGCTTCCACCAAGATGTGTTGCTCCGTCGCTGTCGAACTGCAACTGAAGTGATTGACCAGCACAGGAGATAGTGCTGGCACTGTTTAAGTAGTAGCCAGGCTATTCAGCACCAGGTGCTGACTGACATTACTCCTGCCGCTACCACACCCCTCAGCTCCTGGAGAAGCAAGGGCACACCCAAAACCTGGTCTGGCCTGCAAGCAAGGTGCAGGCCTCAGCACGGCTGCAACAATACCATTCCCTACTTGGGGATTATGTTGTCCCATCCCTTAAATTTGATAGTAGAAAGAAATATTAACCCTTTGATGGATTCTCTGCGGCGAGAGCTAGACTCATACAAGTCCAAGTACTTATCATGGCTGAGCAAAATTGCAATTTATAAAATGATGACGCTCCCTAAGCTCTTGTATGTTTTTAGTTTTCTTCAGATTGTGCTGCCCATTAAACTTCTCAAAAAATTGCAGAGACAAGTTACTCACTTTGAAAGAGACCCAGAGTAGCTCTAAATATTCTAGCTCTGAGAACGGGTAAGAGCGGAGTAGGTGCACCAAAAATAGAAACGTATCAAAAGGTTGCAATTATAAATCAGACAACATACTAGTCATCCCCGGCTAGAGATATAGGCTGGTTAGCAATCGAGGAAGCATCTAACAAGCAGAGACCATTGGGGGCGCTATTATGGGCTTATATTCTATCCCTTCTTGAAAAAGTTCCCACACTTAATATTATATATCCTGATTTGTCCCCCATGGTACAGGCTTCTCTGAAGACCTGGAAATATCTGATCAAATATCTTATTTCCTCTCCTCAATCTAATACACCCCATATCCCCATAGAGACACTGGAGTTTTTATGAAAGATCTGGGCTAAAGATCTTGGAAATCGAGAGAGGTACAGTGTCCAGTGTCTCTTAAAAACAGGGGCATGTGTGAGGGTCACGTGTGTTGCAGGCGTTGCAGTGGTAAGGGTTCTCTGCTCCACATTTTTTGGGACTGCCTGTGTTTAACCATTTACTGGAAAGAAATATTTCTTATGATCAAAAATATTACAAATCTCAATTTCACCAAACGTCCCGAAAGTGCCCGCCTTCTTTTACACATGGAAGGGATACACTACCAACTTAGAAAGATGATAGGACATATTTTTATGTCTGCGTCTTACCTAATAGCCAAACAATGGAAGAAAGTGCTGCCCCCAAGAATAGAAAACCTCTGTGATTTGCTGATCTCTCGTGCTTCAAATGGAGAAATTGATGGCAACTCGATCTAACAATCTGTTGAAATATAAGGAAATGTGGAATGTATGGCTTTCAAAATACTGAATAGATGTATAGAGAGCAAATTCTGTTTTTTATTGTTTTTGTGTTGTTCTCTGTAGTGTTGAGGTTACTGTATTAAAAGAGAAAAAAAAATGTCAGGACATAATTTAGAAAGTATTGTCATATATATACAATCGCACTGCAGCACTCGTTTATCCAATTACCTAACATGGTGATAATCATTAGGAGGATGTCACGCCTCGGTCCGGGTTGGATCCACACACGCTCCATTTGTCCAATAGATAATATAATCAGAGGTAGCATCCACGGCAATGTTACAGCAATAAAAGGATACTTTATTCCATCATGGTCCTATGAAACAACAACGTTTCGATTCAATAATGGATCTTTGTCAAGCCTGGTTATATTATCTATTGGATAATCTAGAACGTTTTCATGCGTGTATCATGTGACTTGTATAACGATTTTCAAAAGGTTCTTCACATGCCTGTAATATCTCGAATTCCACCTGCGTATAACCGTACAAAATAAAAATGTTCTAAAAAAGGTAAAAAGCTCTTGATTTTGCCGTTACATTCAGCATCAGGCGTCCTTTCCATTTTATATGTTACTTTTTTACTACTGTAGATATTTGCCGTGCAAACGAAAAGAGGTGAAAAACATGCAGGGAAGGGAATGGAATTGACTCGAGTACCGCTTGGTGCTCGTTTCGAGTAACGAGCATCTCGAGTACCCTAATACTCGAGCGAGCATCAAGCTCGGACAAGTACATTCGCTCATCTCTAGTTCTGTGTGATGGGGAGTGTGTGTGTGTGTGTGTGTGGGGGGGGGGGGTTCTGTGTGATGGGAGTGGGGGAAAGAAGAGGTGTTCTGTGTGATGGGGAGTGTGTGTGTGTGTGGGGGGGGGTTCTGTGTGATGGGAATGGGGGAAAGAAGAGGTGTTCTGTGTGATGGGGAGTGTGGGGGGGGGGGGGGTTCTGTGTGATGGGAGTGGGGGGAAACAAGAGGTGTTCTGTGTGATGGGGAGTGTGGGGGGGGGCAGGGGGTGTTCTGTGTGATGGGAGTGGGGGGCAAACAAGAGGTGTTATGTTAGATGGCGAGTGTGTGTGTGGGGGGGGGGGGTTCTGTGTGATGGCAATGGGGGGAAAAAGGGGTGTTCTATGTGATGGGGAGCGTGGGGGGGGACAGGGGGGGTTCTGTGTGATGGGAGAGGGGGGAAACAAGAGGTGTTCTGTGTGGTGGGGGGGCAGGGGGGTTCTGTGTGATGGGAGTGGGGGGAAACAAGAGGTTTTCTGTGTGATGGGAAAGGGGGGAGGGTGCAGGGGGGGGGGTTCTGTGTGATGGGGAGTGTGGGGGGACAGGGGGGGGTTCTGTTTGATGGGAGTGGGGGGAAACAAGAGGTGTTCTGTGTGATGGGGAGTGTGGGGGGTTCTGTGTGAAGGGAGTGGAGGGAAATAAGAGGTGTTCTGTGTGATGGGAGTGGGGGGGAAACAAGAGGTGTTCTGTGTGGTGGGGGGGCAGTGGGGTTCTGTGTGATGGGAGTGGGGGGAAACAAGAGGTGTTCTGTGTGGTGGGGAGTGTGGGGGTGCAGGGGGGGTTCTGTGTGATGGGAGTGGGGGAGAAACAAGAGTTGTTCTGTGTGATGGGGAATATGTGGTGGGACAGGGGGGGTTCTGTGTGATGGGAGTGGAGAGAAATAAGAGGTGTTCTGTGTGATGGGAGTGGGGGGAAACAAGAGGTGTTCTGTGTGATGGGGGGTGTGGGGGGGTGCAGGGGGGGATTCTGTGTGATGGGAGTGGGGGGGAAACAAGAGTTGTTCTGTGTGATGGGGAGTGTGGGGGGGCAGGGAGGGTTCTGTGTGATGGGAGTGGGGGGAAACAAGAGGTGTTCTGTGTGATGGGGAGTGTGGGGGTGCGGGGGGGACAGGGAGGGTTCTGTGTGATGGGAGTGGGGGGAAACAAGAGGTGTTCTGTGTGATGGGGAGTGTGTGGGGGGGGGGGGGTTGTGTGTGATGGGAGTGGGGGGAAACAAGACGTATTCTGTGTGAGGGGGAGTGTGTGGGGGAAAAGAGGGGTGTTCTGTGTGATTGGGAAACGAGGGGTGTTCTGTGTGATGGGGAGTGTGGGGGGGAACAAGAGGTGTTCTATGTGATTGGGAAATGAGTGGTGTTCTGTGTGATTGGGAAACGAGGGGTGTTCTGTGTAATGGGGAATGTGGGGGGGAAGAAGGGGTGATCTGTGTGATGGGGTGTGGGGGGGGGGACAAGGTACGTCCTGTGGAGTGGTTGAGAACGAGGGGTGATCTGTATGATGGGGAGTTGTGGGAGGAAAATGAGGAGCATTCTGTGAGATAGTATCGTTGTAATCATGCCGACCCACAGAAAAATGTATCATGCCATTTATGCTGCATGATTAGTGCCGTACAAAAATGGCAGAATTGATGTGTTTTCTCTCCCAGGCCTCAAAAAAAGTGAATAAAAGTTTTACAATACATTTTATGTACACACAAAAGATACCAATAAAAGCTACAGTTTGCCACGCAGAAAACAAGCCCTCATACCACCATGTTGGTGGAAAAATATAAAAGGTATGGCTTTTGAAAAGTGGAGAAGTGAAACCCCCCAAAATCATTGCATCCTAAGGGCGCCCACCCACTGGCGATTTTTTTTCCCTGCGAAATACGCAGCATTTTTTTCTCTGCAGGGGTCTATGGGACTTGTAATGTTAAAATCGCGATCGCGCAAAATCGCGATTTCGCGGTAAATTGCGATTTTGCGCGATCGCGATTTTAACATTACAAGTCCCATAGACCCCTGCAGAGAAAAAAATGCTGCGAATTTTGCAGGGAAAAAAAATCGCCAGTGGGTGGGCGCCCTTATAGCGAAAATAAGCTGTGTCCTTAATGGGTTAAAGAGCAGAAGGAGAGAATGGTTAGCAGCGTGTGGCGTGTTGGGAAACCATGTACTGTAGCTAAACATGTCTGTTCGGATTCTGCAGAGACGAATGGTAGCTGGAAAAAGCCCTAATGGTGGTCTGGGCCGGCTAGAGATGAAAACTGAAAGTGACGGTCACCAGCGATCACTGGAGGTAACTGCACGGTAATCACTATCAGTGGGCGGCACCTGACTTTACTATTAGGGCGAGCACCCACTGGCGTTTTTTTACCTGCGTTTTGCGTTTTGCGTTTTTCCTGCACAGGCATAGAGATAACATGTGTTCCTGTCCACTGGCGTTTTTTTTGCGTTGCGTTTGCGTTTTTAACATAGTTGCATATTGTCAGTTGCATATGTGTCCTTATTTTTCTCCTAATGCACCCATAAATGTCAATGGAAATTAACGGAAAAGCCGCGAAAACGCCGCGAAAAACGCGCTGAAAAATCGCGGGAAACGCTGCGTTTTTTTCCCGCGGAAAACGCAATCGCCAGTGGGTGCTCGCCCTTAGAGGTATGCTAGAACTGAGTCGTTGTATTGGTGACTGAGGGCTCAATGCCACAGCTGTAAGCGTACAACGCTGTAGGAGACCACCAGCATCTCACACATTTCCCACACATGCACGGTGCCGGCAGGGACCGCATACGGCTTTGTGTGGCACTGCACATGCAAAGTGGGATTTTTTTTTAATTCCCCACTCTGTTTAGAGTGACAAAGCGTATGGAAACAATGTATTGTGTATGGGCAGTGTATCATACAAGTGTACAGGGCTCACGTTGCGTGGTACGCAGAGAAAGAGAGCATGCTGGGATTTATTTCTTTTGCATATTTATACGCCGTCCATTGGCTTTCACTGACTCCGTTCACTGCGCACCACGTGTGTGTGTGCGCAACGCATGCATAATACGTGGTGAAAACCTGGTCGTGGACATGAGCCCTAACATAAAAGTTAGCTTATGTTGTCTCTATTGTATATATTGTTATTATTATAAATTATTTTTTACTTTCTTTGGGAAGCAAAGCGAGCCTTGAGGCTTGTGTTCTGGATGTTTTAAAAATCTGCTAAAACCCCTGATTACTAATAATCCATTGATGGGTCATTAAAAAATAACCAGTAATGTAGCTAAAAGTGATATACAAGGAGTAGCCGTGAAAAGGAGTGGCGGTTGGACGGGTCTGGAAGGGGGCCTCAAGCTAAACATTTGCACCCGGGCCCATGAGCCTCTAGCTACACCCCTGGAGAAAGCCATCTGCACTCTGCACCCTACCCAAGTCAGTCAGTGTCTTTGTGGGAAGTCTTTGTGCACCCACAGCATAGGCGAGCTGAAGGAACCAAAAGACACTAATAAACATGAAAAAATGACAGTGCCCAAACATGGCAGACTTGCACTGTGCCGAGGATATAGGCCTCGGCACACACCCTCAGCAATCATGGGCATAGAGCGGACTTCGATGCTAGTACACCTGTGAACGTCTCATTAATGCTGTGATGCTGCTCTTCTTTGGTCCAAACCAGTGTCTCAGATAACTGTGGTAACACGGGAGAAAATACATGATGCCCAGTGCTGATCCCCTGACCCCAAGCAGGAGGAGGAGGTGGCATTATAAGGCCAAGACACCATGACCAGGACCCACTATAGTCTATGTGGGAAGCACGTTAGCGGGCCCAGGGTCAGGCTCGGTCCCAGCCTCCACCTTGTGTGACCCAAGGTGCCCTGAGTTACATAGCAATGGGAAATCCATGTGTCGCAACACAGATAGCTCAACACTGCAACAGGAAGTCTTTGAGTTCCTTGGGCTCGCCTATGCTGTAAGTGCACAAAGATGGTATTACACAGGAAGAAATCAGAGTGCCCAACCATGGGGGAGTTTCACCCCGCCAAGCAACTTGGCCTCAGCCCACAATTCTGGCCTAGTCAGTCACTGTATTATTTGTGCCAGATAGGTAAAACACAGCGATAGGAAGACTTAGTGCACCTATAGTATAGACAGACCCCTGTAACATTCCTGTAGCAAAGGTATAAACAGACCCCAGTAACATTTCTGTAGCACAAGTATAGGCAGACCCCTGTAACATTACTGTAGTAAACGTATAGACAGACCCCAGTAACATTTCTGTAGTAAAAGTATAGGCAGACCCCAGTAACATTTCTGTAGTAGAAGTGTAGGCAGACCCCAGTAACATTTCTGTAGCAGCAGTATAGGCAGACCCCTGTAACATTTCTGTAGCAGCAGTATAGGCAGACCCCTGTAACATTTCTGTAGCAGAAGTATAGGCAGACCCCTGTAACTTTTCTGTAGCAGCAGTATAGGCAGACCCCTGTAACATTTCTGTAGCAGAAGTATAGGCAGACCCCTGTAACTAGAGATGAGCTTGATGCTCGTTCGAGCATTAGGGTGTTCGAGATGCTCGTTACTCGAGGCGAGCACCACGTGGCACTCGACTCCATTACATTTCCTTCCCTGAGAAATTTGCGCCCTTTTCTGGCCAATAGAAACACAGGGAAGGCAAAGACCTGTTGATTTCCCATCCCATTCCCGGGTCCTTAAAGGAGGCTATGGAGCTAGCGGTGAAGGCAGATAGGAGGCTCAGATCTAGGATGCAAGATAGACAGGCCCGTAGAGTCAGGGAGGTCAGTTGTCCTTTACCCTCTTCTTCCTTACCAGTCTCGGTTCCCGAGCCCATGGAGGTGGACCCGCTGGACCCCAAAGAGCGACGCCGGATTCGATTGTTGCATCATCTCTGCCTCTACTGCGGAAAAGCTGGACATCGGGTGATCACCTGCCCTCTGAGGCTTCAGCGCTCGCAGTCGGAACCGGCGGAAAACTCCGAGTCCTAGGCGATTGTAGGGAGGATCGTCTAGGACTTCAGGTACTTCCTAAGCTTCTGGTACCTTGTCAGGTTAGATTCCGGAATTTTTCCCTACCAGGGCAGGCATTTATTGATTCCAGAGCGGCCGCTAACCTGATAAACCTGTGTTTCGTTAGACCCCTGATGGCTGAATTGGTGGCGCTGAAGATGCCAATTCGTTTTACTAGCATTGATGCTACCCCTCTTGCTACGGGCCTGGTACAATGGAAGACCCCAGTGTTACAGTTCACGGTGGGGATTCTCCACTCGGAAAAACTATCATTCCTGGTGATGGAGAAAATATCGGTAGACATGGTACTAGGGATGCCGTGGTTGGCGTTGCACAACCCCCAATTCAAGTGGACCACCCGGGAACTGACTCATTGGGGACCATCCTGCCATGGCCATCTTGCTCCCCTTCCTCTCTGTTCAGTAGATGCCACGCTCGTTTCGGAATACTTGTCTAACTTCCAGGATGTGTTTTCTAAAAGCTTGTCAAGAGACCCTGCCTCCCCACAGAGAGTGGGATTGTGGGATAGACCTTATTCCAAATAAGCCCATCCCTAAGGGAGCCATTTTTAACTTATCCTGGCGGGAGCACGAAGCTCTCAAGGTCTATATTACGGAGTCCCTGGCCAAACATCATATTAGGCCATCCCGTTCCCCTGCTGGGGCGGGTCTCTTCTTTGTCGAGAAGAAGGATGGGACATTGAGGCCTTGTGTAGATTATCGGGCCTTGAATCAGATCACAGTCAAGAACCAGTGCTCTCTGCCTCTGATTCCTGACCTCCTGAATCAGGTGGTGGAAGCCCACTGGTTTTCTAAACTAGATTTAAGAGGGGCTTACAATTTGATCTGAATTCGCGAGGGGGATGAGTGGAAGACGGCATTCAATACCCCGTTGGGACACTTTGAATGTCTTGTGATGCCATTCGGCCTTTGTAATGTCCCTGCGGTCTCCCAGGGGTTTATGAATGCGGTCTTTCACGACGTCCTGGGGGTGTTTTTAGTCATCTACCTCGACGACATCCTGATATATTCTCCTGACTGGGACTCTCATGTGCAGCACCTTAGGTTAGTACTAACCCGGTTACGTGAGTACCAGCTGTTTGTCAAATTGGAAAAATGTCTGTTTGGCACTCAACAAGTGTCCTTTCTAGGGTATGTAATTTCTCCGACTTCCGTGCAAATGGAGTCGGATAAGGTGGCAGCTATCTCCCAGTGGGTCCGACTAGGTAATCTGAAAGCACTCCAACGGTTCTTAGGTTTTGCGAATTTCTATCGCAAGTTCATTAGAAACTACTCGGTCATCGCTCAACCGTTGACCGACCTTACCAGGAAGGGGGCTGACCTGGTAAGATGGTCACCTGAGGCCCTGGGGGCATTCGATCGTCTCAAAAGGGCGTTCACGGCCACCCCGGTGCTCGTCCAACCTGACCCGCTACGCCCCATCTTCGTGGAGGTTGATGCATCTGAGGTGGGGGCTGGCTCTGTGTTGTCCCAGGTGGTTAGCGGGAGGGCTGGCTACAGTCCATGTGCCTTTTTTTCACGGAAGTTCAGTTCGGCAGAGCGGAATTACGATGTAGGCAATCGAGAGCTATTGGCCATCAAGTGGTCCTTAGAAGAGTGGCGTCACCATCTTGAGGGCGCTAGACATCCCGTCACGGTGTACACCGATCATAAGAACCTAGTATACCTCGCCAACGCTAAGCGACTCACCGCACGTCAGACCAGGTGGGCATTGTTTTTTTTCTAGATTTAACCTCGTAGTGATGTATCTCCCAGGGACTAAGAATGTCAAGGCTGATGCTCTCTCGCGGAGCATTGGGTTGCCAGAATGTGAGTCGCTGCCTCCCAAAAATATCCTGGAACCTGGGGTTGTGGTTGTGATGGTGGACTCTGGGCTCATTCCCCGCCTTCAGAGTGCCCAGCAGGACACTTCCCCAGGGGTTCCAGAGGGCAGATGGTTTGTGGCAGAATCATTACATATCATGGTTATTGAAGAGTCCCACTCGGCAGCTTTCGCGGGTCATCCGGGAGTGCAAGGGACTCTGGATCTTTGCTCCAGGCTCTACTGGTGGCCTGGCATGTCTCGTCAGATACGTGACTTCGTAAGGGGGTGCTCTGTTTGCGCTCGCGGCAAGAATCGCCGGCGGCGTCCGGAGGGTTCTCTGAGACCGTTGCCTGTACCGTCGCGCCCCTGATCGCACCTTTTGGTAGATTTTGTTACTGACTTGCCAGAGTCACAGGGGTTCACCACCGTTCTGGTGGTGGTGGACCGTTTCTCGAAGATGGCCCCTTTTGTGGCGTTAGAGAAACTACCTTTGCGATTGAATTTGCTCAGGTCTTCGTTAAAGAAATTGTTCACCTCCATGGAGTCCCTGAGAACATTGTTTCCGATCGTGGGGTTCAGTTCGTGGCACAGTTTTGGCGGGCCTTCTGCAGAAACCTTGGGACTTCGCTTTCATTCTCCTCAGCATTCCACCCTCAGACTAATGGTCAAACTGAGCGGAAGAACCAGGATTTGGTGCAATATTTAAGACTGTTTGCAAGCCAAAAGGCTCATCGATGGGTTGAGTTTCTGCTGTTGGCTGAGTTTGCGCTGAACAACCGTTCCAGTTCTTCCACTGGGGTATCTCCGTTTTTGTGCGTTTATGGCCAGCATCTCCGTTTCCTTACTTCTCTTCCTACCCCGTCTGCCTGTCCTGCAGCTAATGTTGCCACTGATGAGCTGCAGGGGGTATGGAAGGAAGTACAGAAGAATCTGGAGGTAGTGGGGTCTCGCATGCAGTTGCGCAGTGGGAGAAGCCTCTCAGTTTCGGAACCTTACAGGGTGGGTCAGAAGGTGTATCTATCATCCAGGAACCTAAGATTGAAGGTCCCGTCCTTAAACCTGGCGCCGCGCTTTGTAGGCCCTTTTACCATCACGCGGGTAATTAACCCGCTCACGTACGAACTTGAGTTGCCAGCCACGTGGAAAGTGCATAGGGTTTTCCACAAGTCCCCATGCTGTGCGTGCACACGGAATTCCCATTGCAGAGTTGTACCTGCCTGTGATTATTTATAAAAAACCCCGGTCAGACTGGGGCATGCAGTGTGGGAGAAGCCCACCTGTATTCAAACTGACGTCAGCTCTACTATCCGTGGCACTGCATTGGGACAAACTACCGGAGCAATACAGCGCTAATGAGACGTGCACAGCTACGCTAGCAGAGGAGTCCGCTGTAGGCCCGCGATTGATGAAGGTTTGTGCAGAGGCCTATGTCCTGGGTGCAGTGAAAGTCCGCTTCCTGCCTAGGATTGCTGAATCTGTGGGCCGAGGCCTTTGTCGTGGGCGCGGTGCAAGTCTGCCATGTTTGGCCGCTCAGATCAATTTTTTCTTCATGTCTTGGGCTTCCTAGGACCAAGCTATGCTGTTGGTGCAAACTTAGTTCCCATCGCGGTGTTTGACCTGTCTGGCACAAAGACACTAACTGACTTGGGTAGAGGGCAGAGCGCTGATGGCTTTCCCCTTGCAGTGTGGATTGAGCTATGTGACACCTTGACAGAATGAATACTGTGTGGCACATGGATTCCCCATTGCTATGCCCACGTTTGCAGCTCCTGACGGAAGTGGCACAGGATTGGATGTTTCATTGCTTCTGTACAGCATTGTGGGCTATCGCCCCGCCCCTTTTAAAGAGGGTCGCTGCCTGGCCCTGCCAACCCTCTGCAGTGTGTGCCTCCGGTTCCTCCTCATGGCTGACGCACTTCTAAATAGACATGAGGGTGGTGTGGCTGTGAGGCCAGCGTGTGGCATGAGGGCAGCTGAAGGCTGTGCAGGGACACTTTGGTGTGCGCTGTGGACACTGGGTCGTGCGGGGGGGGGGGGGGGGGGGGGTTGGGCAGCATGTAACCCAGGAGAAAAGGCAGGGGTGTGTCCCGCAGGCAGTGCTTGTGCTTAGTTGGAGGTAGTGTCGTGCTTAGCTAAGGTGTGGCTTACTAATGAGGGTTTGTCCAAAGTAAAAATTGTTAGGGGGGGGGCACTCTTGCCGCTATTGTGGCTGAATAGTGGGACCTGGGAACCTGAAATGCAGCCCAGCATGTTGCCCCTCGCCTGCCCTATCCATTTCTGTGTCGTTTCCATCACTTTCTTGGGTTTGGCAGATTTTCACCAATGAAAACCTTAGCGGAGCATGGGTGATATACAAAAATGCTCGAGTCGCCAATTGAGCATCGCAGAAAGTTCGACTCGAGCAACGAGCACCCGAGCATTTTGGTGCTCACTCATCTCTACCTGTAACATTTCTGTAGCAGAAGTATAGGCAGACCCCTATAACATTTATGTGGCAGAAGTATAGGCAGACCCCAGTAACATTTTTGTAGCAGAAGTATAGGCAAACCCAGTAACATTTCTGTAGCAGCAGTAAAGGCAGACCCCTGTAACATTTTTGCAGCAGCAGTATAGGCAGACCCCTGTAACATTTCTGTAGCAGCAGTATGGGCAGACCCCAGTAACATTTCTGTAGCAGCAGTATAGGCAGACCCCGATAACATGTCTGTAGCAGCAGTATGGGCAGACCCCAGTACCATTTCTGTAGCAGAAGTATAGGCAGACCCCTGTAACATTTCTGTAGCAGAAGTATAGGCAGACCCCTGTAACATTTCTGTAGTAACAGTATAGACAGACCCCCAGTAACATTTCTGTAGCAGCAGTATAGGCAGACCCCTGTAACATTTCTGTAGTAACAGTATAGGCAGACCCCAGTAACATTTCTGTAGCAGAAATATAGGCAGACCCCTGTAACATTTATGTGGAAGAAGTATAGGCAGACCCCAGTAACACTTATGTAGCATAAGTATAGGCAGACCCCTGAAACATTTCTGTAGCAAGAGTATAGGCGAACGCCTGAAAAATGGGGTACCATGACTAGGCGAAGGCCAGAAAAATTAGTTAATTAACAGTATAGGCGAGGGCCAGAAAAAATAGTGTACCAAGAGTACAAATATACCCCTGAAAAATTGCTTAACCGAGAGGGCAGGTGAAACCCATAATATTTTTTTAAAGATACAGCTCGCTGTTGCTTAATTTGTAACACAGCCTGGAGGCAGCCCTGTTCAAAAAATTGGTTCCTGTTAAAGTATCAAAACTTTTGAAACTTTGAAAAATTGGAAAAAATTGTTAGATGAGCCTTTTGGGCCGCAGAAAAATTTGCAGTTCAGCGTGATGACAAGATCTTTCAGGAGGAGGAGTAGGAGGAGGAGGACTAATATCAGAGACAGATTGACAAAGCTAAATGCCCCCTTTTTTCCGGTGATAGAGAAGAATGCTTTTATTTGTGGTTGCAGCGAAAAGAATCTTTAGGTTCCGCTGCTCTCCACCAGTGGAGAAGAGAAGTCTGGGGAAATCCAGGCTTTGTTCATCTTTATGAGTGTAAGCATGTTGGCACTGTCAGTTGACAGGCAGGTACACTTGTCCGTGATGATTTCCCCAGCTGCACTAAACACCCTCTCTGACAAGACGCTAGCGGCAGGGCAAGCCAGCTCCTCCAGAGCATACAGCGCAAGTTCGTGCCACGTGTCCAGCTTTGACACCCAATAGTTGAATGGAGCAGAGGCATCATGGAGGACGGTGGTACGATCGGCTACGTACTTCCTCACCATCTTTTTACAGTGCTCCCTCCAACTTAGCCTCGACTGGGGAGTGGTGACGCAGTCTTGCTGGGGAGCCATAAAGCTGGCAAAGGCCTTGGAGAGTGTTCCCCTGCCTGATCTCCGCACCTCCCCTGCTACTTGGCCCTCGGAACTGTGCCTTCTGCCACTAGCGCTGTCAGATGGGAAGTTTAGCATTACTTTGTCCACCAGGGCCCTGTGGTATTGCATCACTCTAGTACCCCTTTCATCTTCGTGAATAAGACTGGAAAGGTTCTCCTTGTACCGTGGGTCAAGAAGGGTGTACACCCAGTAATTTGTGTTGGCCAGAATGTGTATAACGCAAGAGTCATGAGAAAGGCAGCCTAACATGAAGTCAGCCATGTGTGCCAGTACACAAGACATGGCTGTCCTCACTAGGAAGATGACTTTCAGGATCCTCCTTCTCCTCCTCCACAGCCCATACGTGCTGAACAGATGAGAGGCAAGCAGCATGGGTACCCTCTGCAGTGTGCTCAGCTGTCTCTTCCCCCTCCTCCTCCCCCTCCTCCTCCTCCAAAACACGCTGAGATATAGACATGAGGGTGGTCTGGCTATCAAGCGACATACTGTCATCCCCTGTCTCCTGTTCCAACTGCAAAGCGTCGGCCTTTATGCCTTGCAGCGAACTCCTCAGCAGGCCTAGCAGCGGGATGGTTACGCTAATGATTGCAGCGTCACCGCTCACCATCTGGGTAGACTCCTCAATGTTTCCGAGGACCTGGCAGATATCTGCCATCCAGGCCCACTCCTCGGTAAAGAATTGGGGAGGCTGACTCCCACTACGTCACCCATGTTGGAGTTGGTATTCCACTATTGCTCTACGCTGCTCATAGAGCCTGGCCAACACGTGCAGCGTAGAATTCCACTGTGTGGGCACGTCGCACAGCAGTCGGTGCTCTGGCAGATTAAACTGATGTTGCAGGGTCCTCAGGGTGGCAGCGTCCGTGGTGGACTTGTGCAAATGTGCGCAGACGCAGCGCACCTTGCCGAGCAGGTCAGACAAGTGCGGGTAGTTTTTCAGAAACCGCTGAACCTCCAAATTGAAGACGTGGGCCAGCCATGGCACGTGTGTGAGGGTGCTGAGCTGCAGAGACGCCAACAGGTTACGGCCATTGTCACACACGACCATGCCCGGTTGGAGGCTCAGCGGCGAAAGCCAGAGGTCGGTCTGCTCTGTCAGACACTGCAACAGCTCAGGGGCCGTGTGGCTCTTGTCACCTAGGCTGAGTAGTTTCAGCACGGCCTGCTGACGCTTGCCCACCGCTGTGCTGCCGCACCACGCCACATCGACTGCTGGCGGCGTGCTGCTCATATTTCTTAATTGAGAGGTAGAGATTACGTGGGAGGAGGAGGGGGCAGGGTTTAGAGGTGGGGGCATAGACCGCCGCAGATACCAGAACCGAGGTAGGACCCGCTATTTTGGGTGTGGGTAGTACATGAGCGGTCCCAGGCTCTGACTCGGTCCCAGCCTCCACCAAATTCACCCAATGTGCCGTAAGGGAGATATAGTGGCCCTGCCCGCCAGTACTTGTCCACATGTCCGTGGTTAAGTGGACTATCCCAGTAACCCCATCAGTGAGGGCACGATTAATGTTGCGGGAGACGTGCTGGTGTAGGGCTGGGACGGCACACCGGGAAAAATAGTGGCGACTGGGGACCTAGTAGCACGGGACCACCGCCGCTATCATGTTTTTGAAAGCCTCCGCTTCCGCAAGCCTGTATGGCAGCATCTCAAGGCTGATTAATTTGGCAATGTGCACGTTTAAAGCTTGTGCGTGTGGGTGTATGGCGGCGTATTTGTGCTTTCGCTCCAATGCTTGCGCTAGCGAAAGCTGAACGCTGCGCTGAGAGACATTGCTAGATGGGGTCGAGGACAGTGGAGGTGAGGGTGTGGGTGCAGGCTGGGAGTCGCTCGTGCCTGTGTCCTGAGAGAGGGGTTGGATCTGATTGGCAGGTTGGGGCACAGGGTAAGAGGCAGTGGTGTGACCCGGAGGCGGTGAACGGCCTTCATCCCACCTTGTGGGGTGCTTGGCCATCATATGCCTGCGCATGCTGGTGGTGGTGAGGCTGGTAGTGGTGGCTCCCCGGCTGATCTTGGTGCGACACAGGTTGCACACTACTGTTCGTCGGTCGTCCGCACTCTCACTGAAAAACATCCACACGTTTGAAGACCTAGGCCTCTGCAGGGTGGCTTGGCGCGAGGGGGTGCTTTGGGAAACAGTTGGGGGAGTCTTTGCTCTGGGCCTGCTTCTACCCCTGCCCACCCCACTGCCTTTTCCAACCTGTCCTGCTGCTGCACTTGCCTCCCCCTCTGAAGACCTGTCCTCAGTAGGCTTAGCAAACCAGGAGGGGTCAGTCACCTCATCGTCCAGCGGCTTTTCCTCCGAATCCTCTGTGCGCTCCTCCCTCGGACTTACTGCCCTTATTACTATCTCACTGATAGACAACTGTGTCTCATCGTCATTGTCCTCCTCACCCACTGAAAGCTCTTGAGACACTTGCCGGAATTCCCCAGCCTCATCACCCAGAACCCAGGAACTTTCGAAAAGTAACCCGCTGTCTCACGCTGATACCTAGGGGTAATTTACTGCTCGCAGAGACTTGAAGATTATAGAGGCTGTGTGGAGTGGGAGAAGACTGTAAAGCCAGTGGATAGTGCTGGTAACTGCGGCGATCTCAACCCCACCAACGGAAATGGTATTGTGGGACACTCTGCACAGTGGCTGAGCTGAAATACTTTGCAGTGGCCCCAGTAATATCACAGTACTGTTTAGCGGTGAGACCGCGGTTTATTTCACTGCAGACACAGACCAGTATAAATAATTATGGAATTATTTGCATTCACTTTCGCGCTGAGAGCGGAATTGTAACGCAAACTCCAGGCAGAAAAAAATAATACGGAAGGCTGCAAACAGGCCTAGCTGTGTAATACTGAAGCACTACAACTCCCAGCAGACACCCAGTAAAATGCAGACAGTCAGAGGTAGCCGTAAGAAGGACCGTTGGGGTTCTTGTAAACAGGATCCTACACTACCACTTTCCCTATCTCAGCAGCACTTTCCCTATATTCTGTATTATAGACTGCAGACTGAGAACGCTATAGCTGTAATAGCCAGCACAGCCCAAGATGAAAAAAAAAAAATTGTGCAAAACTGCTCCCAGCCAGCCACAAAAGTAATGCACACGGTCAGATGTGGCCCTAAGAAGGACCGTTGGGGTTCTTAAAGACAGGATCCTACACTACCACTTTCCCTATCTCGTCAGCCGCACTTTCCCTATACTCCCCCAGTGTGTGTCTGAGGCGAGCCGTGGGCGGGACCGATTTAAGTACTCAGCGGTCACTTGATCTCGCCAGCCACTCACTGCAGGGGGGTGGGATAGGGCTGGCATGTCACAGGAGGAAGTGGTAATGCCTTCCCTGCATGTCTTTTGGCTAAAAAATGGCACTAAACATGCAGGGAAGGAAATGGAATTGACTCGAGTACCACGTGGTGCTCGTCTCGAGTAACGAGCATCTCGAGCACTCTAATGCTCAAACGAGCATCAAGCTCGGATGAGTGTGCTCGCTCATCTCTAATTATTAGCATTACACAAACAAAAAGCAAAAAGAAGCAACTTGTAAAACAGTTGACACAACAGACACTAAACATCAGACAACTAGACATGGGTACGATAGGTGAAGTGGTAAGGGAAAGGGAGGGGGGACTGGACCCGCAGAACCGAGAGTGGCGTCCATGTCCAGCTGCAGATAAATTCACCGGATCCACTCTCTATATCTGTTCCGAGGAGTGGAAAGAGATCCATACCTGCCATAATCTATGGAACTCTTCATGGGCTCCACTCTCATCTGCCTTCATCACGTCAAAGCGCATAAGTTCATTGAGCTAATCAGCCCATATCACCCTTGACGGTGGGGTGGTGGACCACCACAATCTTAGTATGATTCTTCTGATTGCTAGGATGAAGAAATGCAAAATACTGCTTTTGGTCTTTTTAGTAGGACCTGGGAAGATTGAGAGCAGGGCCATTTCTATGGTTAAGTTCACCTGTGGCGAGCAGATAGTGTTGTTGACCTCCATCACTTTCCTCCGCAGGATGGCCACTGCCAGACAGCTCCACCAAATGTGAGACAGGTCACTTCTGTCTCTATTGCACCTTCAACATGTGGGTGACATAAGAGGAAAAATTCTGTGTAAGAGGTGAGGGGTATGGTACCACCAGGACAGAACCTTGAAATTTGTATGCAGATGAAAGTTTGTGGCACATGACCCAGGCCCTCCCCCAGTCTTCCTGTGGGAGCCTCCAACCCAGCTCCTTCTCCCAGGTGGCCACATAAGCCAGTATCTGAGACTTCGTCTCCCGAGTGAGCAGCAGCCTGTATATTCTGGATATCATGTGTCTCTGGGAAACTAGTAACACACATGTTCAAATGCAGTGAGGTGGCCAGAAATATTCACCCAGGGGGTCAGGGACCCCACAAAACCCCTAAGTTGAAAATATTGCAACCATGAACCATGGCAAGGTCCCCCCTCCCCCGTGATCTCTGGAAGTGGCCTCAGGCCCAAAGGAGTCATTACGTCCTGGAGGTGAGGGATCAGAGTAATCGGTAGACCCAAGACAGGGGGTCCTCGCATGGAGGCCTCAACCTGTGGATTAGAGACCAGAGGGGTGTGGGGTCCGGGTACTGACACCAGACCATTGGACGGCGCAAACTCTGTCCAGGCTTGAAGAAGTTGTTCAAGGAAAGGGGAGATGTTGGAGATAGAGCCTATGAACCTGGGTGAAATCCACATTGCACCCCGTAGGGACCCCGGCACCATCGCATGTTGCGCCTCCACCCACAGTTTCGAGCTCTCCCTCTTAAGAAGATCCAACATACAGTAGGCAATGCTGGCTTTGTAATAGAGGGACAGGTCGGGTAAGCCCAGCCCTCCCTCCCCGTTGGCTCTCGTGAGAAGGGAAAAATGCATTCAAGGTTTCCTCCCTCTCCATACAAATGCCGTGACTAAGGAGCACAGCCTCTTTAAGTAGGAGCTCGGGAGTTTTAGTGGGATTGTCTGACAAAGGTAGAGAAATCTGGGTAGAGAATCCATCTTAAAGGCATTGCTCCTCCCGCCCCAGGAGAGGAGTAGAGATTTCCATTTATTGAGCTTTCTCTCTAAATTAGTGGCGAATGGTATAAAGTTTAATTTAAACACCTGGGAGACATCCATGGGTAGTTGTATGACGAAGCATTTTATTGCTGAGTGTCTCCAGCGGTAGGGGAACCGGGCCTCTAGGTGTGATGCCTCGGCCTGTGGCAACGAGACTTTTAGTATTTCTGATTTTTGGGCATTTACCTTATAGTTACTAATTCTACTGAAATATTTAAATTCTTGATACAGTGTGGGTTGGATTGATAAAGAAGCGGATCATCTGCAAAGAAAGCCATTTTATGTTCTGTGTCCCCAATGCGATATCCCGAAATAGAACTGGTTTGGTGAATCACGTTTGCCAAAGCCTCCATAGTGCGGACATATAGGAACGGGGACAGAGGACATCCCTGTCTGGTCCCATTCTGAATTTGGAAGTCATCTGACAGGGCCCCAGTTGACTCTGATTCTGGCAAAGGGGCCACGATACGGTGACATGATCCGCTCATGCTTTCGTGGGCCGACGCCAATCTTGATCAGGGTGGCAGACAGAAAGTTCCAACTAACCCTGTCAAATGCCTTCTCTGCGTCAACCGCCAAGAGACACGGGGGCTGTTGGAATGTTTAGCTCTGGCTATTATGGTTATCCCTAGCTTCTCTACCTGGGACAAACCCCAACTGCTCCCTGTGGATCAAGCATGGGATGGTGGCTTGTAGGTGCGACGCAATCAGCTTTGCGAATAATTTGATGTCTATCTTGGGAAGGGAAATTGGTCTATAGTTGCTGCACACGGAGGCGTTTTTGCCTGGTTTGGGGATGACTGAGATATGAGCCATTAGAGCCTGGGCTGGGAGTGGGCACCCATGCCGCAACACGTTAAAGGCCCTCTTCCCTAAACAATTTATAAAATCTAGCTGTGAAGCCATCGGGACCCGGGCTCCTGCCCACTTTAAATTTTTATGGATTCTGAGAGTTCAGAAGAGGAAAAATCTACCTCCAAGTCGCCAGACTCCTTATTTGTCATACTGTCAGGACTGTTAAGGTCGAGGTATGCCTCAGCCTCCGCAATCACATTCTGGTTACTGGACTGGTGGTCTCCCTTGATGTTATATAGCTTAGTGTAGTAGCTCTTAAATTCCTCTAAGATGTCTGAAGTAGCATGGACAAGGCCTCCCCCACCTGACTAGATTTTGGGAATGGGTGTTAAGCGAGATCTTTCGCACTTGTCCCTCGTACTCAAAGGAACTACAGCGTAGCCTGTCCCTCGAAGCCAGGGCCATTGGTCAAGAATGCTCACAATTTGTTGTCTTAGTGTGGAAATTTCTACCTTCAGAACTTCCCATAGGGACCATTTATTAGCTGCCTCTTTGGACTGTAAACTTTGTATTAGCTTGCCCAGTTTTGCGGAGTTATCTTTTTCAAGTCTCGATCCATGTGCGATCAGAAATCTCATAAGGACTCATTTCAGTGCTTCCCACTGTATGGGAGCTCCAGTGCTGTTGCTCTGGTGAGTTTCTATGAACTCTGCTATTGCTTTTTCAATGTCTAGTACGCATAGGGCATCCTTAAGCAGATTGTCGTTGAGCCTCCAGGAAAAGCCCCCTGGGCAACTGCCCCAGTTCAAAAATTCACCATAGATCGGCGAATGGTCGGACCAGATAAAATTGCCCTGGTAGCATCTCAGGGAGCAGTCCAAAAAACTCTGTGAGACTAAAAGTAAATCCATCTTACTGTATGAGTTGTGGGCCAAGGAGTGGAATGTGTTATCCCTGACCCCCGGGTGAAGGATCCTCCACAGGTCAACCAGATGCATTGCATCCAGCGTAAGTTTGAATGTGCGAAGCGCTGCCCGGGAATTCCGCCAGCGTTTGCAGAATACTTGATGCACACGAGACCTGATCCTGGTTAGGGAGATAGACATTAGCTAAAGTTACAATAGACCCAGCTGCATCGATTTTCAGGAAGACAAAACGCCCATCTGGATCCGTTTTAGAATCCAGAATCTGTTGTTTAAACTCTTTGTGTAGAGCTATCAACACACCTCCCACTTTTTTAGAGGGGTGGGGGCCATGTAACCAGGTGGGATATTATCTGGAACAACAGGAGGGGACACTGTCAGCTGGAAAGTGTGTGTTTCCTGGAACATGGCCACCATCACTCGCTTTTTGTGGAAGTGGTAGAGTATCTGGTTCCTTTTCTGTGGAACATTTAGGCTTTTCGTGTTGAAAGTACTACATGTTAGGTCACCCATAATGTCTGAGGGAGAAAAGAACTTTTAAACATATGTCCAGATGGCCCCCCAGGAGGAGGTTGGGGGAGAGGAACAGGGGAGGGAGAAAAACAGTAAGAAGGCAAGACACAGACATTGAACAAATAAGACAAAAGGTTGCTATCGTTGTACGAGAGACAGCAACAGCCAACGGTGCCCTCACTTCCTGGTGGAACTGTGGAGGGCAACAAACTTTCCAACCAGCCGCCGCCACTACCACCCGCGCTATAGATTAAACTTCTTGAATAAACATTATTAACCCTAAACAGGTTCGGGACCCCTCTCGGACAAGCTCAGGTCATTTTGACAAGGTAAAAGAGTGCGAGCCATGATATTCCCTTCATGTGAGGTCACTGGTTGGAGATGTGTGTGTCCCCAGTGTCTTCTGGCATGGTGCTCGGTGCTGTAGCCCCTGGCCTGCCCTTTGCCACTCGTTTCTGGGTGGAGGAATAGTCAGGGAACGTAAGCTCAGCCACTCAGGGAGGGACACAGAAGGTAGCTTGAATGTGGTCAGAAAGTTAGGTAGGTATCCAAAGCCTCTAAATGTGGCCAACTTGCCCTCTTTAATGGCATGAAGCTGAAACGGAAATCCCCAGAAGTAATTAATTCCCATCTCCCAAAGAAGTGCCAGCAACGGTTTTCAGGGCCTTGCGTAGGTGAAGAGTGCGGCGGGGGAGATCTGACAGGATCAGCAACGGAGTGCCATGGAAGGACAATTCTCCTGCCCCTCTAGCACACTGAAGGATCTGTTCCTTAATCGAGTAAAAATGGACATTGCATACCACGTCTATATGTCTGTTGGGATCTATAGGATTTCGGGCCTAGGGAACGGTGGATTTGATCAATCCTAATAGCCGAATCAAGTGATTTCTGGAGCAGATTGTTGAAGAACATGTGGGCCCAAATCTCAAGCTGGGAGGGACTAATGTCCTCAGTGAGACCCCTCATCCTCAGATTGTTTCTGCGATGACGGTTCTCTAGATCATTTATTATAAAATACTCACTGAAAATGACCATATACTTACTGACTAAGGAGGGCAGATAGCTGCATCCTCTCATCATGCAGGTATCAGACTACCAAATGAGGGAGCTAATTACACCTGTGAGGGACACCGATGAAACAGCCACTCACACAGCCTCCTAACATAGAGGGGGGTGTGCCCATATTGCCTCGCATAGCGCAGTGATCGTTTTCACTGGTACTGGCAGCACTAGCTCTCCCAATATGTTATCTATGCCTGATGCTTTATTTTTTGCTAGTTATTCCATTGCCATAATCACTTCTGGCTCCATAATAGAGGGCTCCAAGTTCACAGGCTCCACATCATGCAATGGTCTAGGCATGTGGTTGCAGGCATATAGTTCCTCTGAGTATTTCCTCCGCCTATGCTTGATACTCTGGTGATCATGCTGTTCCTTCCCATGTTTGCCTTTGATTGTGTTGTTTTGTGCTATGAAAGGTTTTGGGGCCAGCTTGACCTGTGAGAATAGGCCTTGCATATGGCCTTTCATGGCTTCTGCTTTGAGTTGTTTGCAATGCTCATTCCAGCCCATTTTCTTGTTTTTCTTTTCCGCTCGCTGAAAATCATCATTTAGTTGCCGAACGTCGTCTTTGCTGCTGGCTGCCTTTGCTGCTCTTCTTTTATCAGCTATTCTGAGGGTTTGCTCAGAACCCAGCCGTGTATCCTATATACGCAGATTGCAAGCCCAGATAAATGGGGAGGATTAGGGAAAGACCTGACGACCTATCCTGTAAAAACTTTGCCTTGGAAACCCTATGTAAGAGCTCTCCAATGATTCAAATATGGTATCCAATGGCAGGCCTCCCAGGCTGAAGGATTCTCTAAATGCTACTGGAGAAGAGCAAGGTGTGAGTACAAGTAGTCGAGGTTCCCTCAGTAGCCTTTATTACAAACAAGCAGAACTCAAAAGCAGTAGAAAATTTTAGAACAATCAGCAACCGTATCACTGCTATCCAGATATGTGGTAAGCCAGTGAACATCTCAGTCTTACAGGTCTATGCCCCAGCGATGGATACTGATGAGGAAACCACTGAAGATTTCCATGTCGACATCCAGAAAGCTCTAAACGAAGTGCCAAAGAAGGACATCATTTACATTATGGGCGACTTCAATTCCAAAGTCGGCAGCCAGCCAGAAGCAACCGACATGAAGATTTGGGCTTGGAGAAAAAAATGAAGCTGGGATCGCTTGGTACAGTTCTGCGAAGAAAACAGGCTCAGGGTAGCAAACACATGGTTTATGCAACCCAAACGCAGAATGTACACGTGGACATCTCCCAACGGCCTCCATAGAAAGCAGATTGATACATCCTAGGTAATCATCGTTCAATTGTTGCAATAAAAACCTGGCACTGACAGCAGCACTGATCATGAACCCACAATTCAGATAATGGGAACTTGACAAGCAGTAAGAATGCTTCTATCTTTATCAGATCTAATATGCCATAAAACAAACAGGTTTACAGAGAATGCGTTTTGGGTTTACAAGCGAACCCTTGTTCACCTCAGTGTTAAAATCATGTGTAACCTGCTTAAATAGATATCTACCATCACCAAATAAAAAACAACCTGTGTGTTAACCCTTGGAGCGTTGAACAGAACATTGAAATGGAATGTGCTCTGCTCCCATAAACAGGCACTGACCAGTGTATATGTATAGCTGTATATATCAGCTAATTCATTACTGTTAGTTAATACACATAAGAAACATGATGGTATCCTGTACATTAAACTTTTTTTAGTAAATCTAACAACAAAGTAAAAAAATATGCTGTGGGACAATGCAAATTGCATTTGGTTGATGCAACATAGACGAGACATCATGAGTAGAGATGAGAGAGCATGCTCGGTTAAGTCAATAACTGCTTACTGGTCTGAGCAAATTTGGGGGGTTGGCGGGGGGTAGAGAGAGAGATCTCTCTCACTCTCTCCCCCGCTACCCACTGCTCTGCTCTGACCAGTAAGCAGTCACTCGAGAAGAGCGATGCTCGCTTGAGTAACTACCTTAACCGAGCGTGCTCGCTCATCTCTAATCATGAGCTTTAGAGATGAGCGAGCACACCCGTCCGCGCTTGATGCTCATTCGAGTATTAGGCTACTCGAGATGCTCGGTATTCGAGTTGAGCAACACGCGGTACTCGAGTCAATTTCATTTCCCTTCTGCGCATGTTTAGCGCCATTTTTTAGCCAATAAACATGCGGGGAAGGCATTACCACTTCCTGCAGAGACGTGCCAACCCTCTGCCCATCTACAGCAGTGAGTGGCTGAGGAGATAAGGTGACCGCCGAGTACTTAAACTGGTGCCACCTGCGGTTCACCTCAGACGCATGCTGGCAGAGGTGAGGGAAAGAGCTGCTGAAACTGAGATAGGGAAAGTGTTAGAGTAGGGAGGATCCTGTCTTCAAGAACCCAACAGTCCTTCTTAAGGCGACTCCTCATTGTCTGCATTAATTTTTTGGCTGGCTGGAAGCAGTAGTGCACCGATTTTTATTATTTTTTTTTCAAACATCTAGGCCTGTGCAGAGTATCTCACATCCACAATTCTCTGTGTGGGGTGAATTAGCTGCATTTATCAGCACTATTCACTGAGTTAATTTTTCTGCCCCTGTGCAGAGCATCTCACATCTCCCATTTGCTGTGTGCGGTCAATTAGCAAGAGTCCTAATCGCTAAACAATCCGTTAATTTTCTCAGGGGCTGTGCAGAGCATCTCACATCTCCCATTTGCGGTGTGCGGTCAATTAGCCAGAGTTCTTATCGCTAAAGAGTCCGTTAATTTTTTCTGGGGCTGTGCAGAGCATCTCCCATTTGCTGTGTACGGTCAGAAAAGTTTCAGGGGTCCACCTATACTCTTGCTGCAGAAATGTTTCAGGGGTCTGCCTACACTCTTGCTGCGGAAAAGTTTCAGAGGTTCGCCTATACACTTGCTACAGAAAGGTTTGAGGGGTTAGCCTATAATCTTGCTACAGAAATGTTTCAGGGATCCGCCTACACTCTTGCTACAGAAATGTTTCAGGGGTCCGCCTATACTCTTGCTACAGAAATGTTTCAGGGGTCTGCCTATACTCTTGCTACAGAAATGTTTCAGGGGTCTACCTATGCTCTTGCTACAGAAAAGTTTCAGGGGTCTGTCTACACTCTTGCTACAGAAATGTTTTAGGGGTCCACCTACACTCTTGCTACAGAAATGTTTCAGGGGTCTGCCTATACTCTTGCTACAGAAAAGTTTCAGGGGTCCGCCTATACTCTTGCTACAGAAAAGTTTCAGGGGTCCGCCTATACTATTGCTACAAAAAAGTTTCAGGGGTCCGCCTATACTATTGCTACAAAAAAGTTTCAGGGGTCCGCCTATACTCTTGCTACAGAAATGTTTCAGGGGTCTGCCTATACTCTTGCTACAGAAAAGTTTCAGAGGTCCACCTATACTCTTGCTACAGAAAGGTTTGAGGGGTTCGCCTATAATCTTGCTACAGAAATGTTTCGGGGTCCACCTATACTCTTGCTACAGAAATGTTTCAGGGGTCTGCTTATACTGTTGCTACAGAAAAGTTTGAGGGGTCCTCCTATACTCTTGCTACAGAAATGTTTCAAGGGTCTGCCTATACTCTTACTACAGAAAAGTTTCAGAGGTCCGCCTATACAGTTGCTACAGAAAGGTTTGAGGGGTTAGCCTATAATCTTGCTACAGAAATGTTTCGGGGTCCACCTACACTCTTGCTACAGAAATGTTTCAGGGATCCGCCTATACTCTTGCTACAGAAATGTTTCAGGGGTCCGCCTATACTCTTGCTACAGAAATGTTTCAGGGATCCGCCTATACTCTTGCTACAGAAATGTTTCAGGTTCACCAGAACCTGGCGATCACCCCCCTAACAATTTACTTGGGCCAGACCATAAGCAGCAAGGCACATGCACTGGCACATCCTAGCTAAGCAGCACACTAGCTGCAACCAAGGACAATCACCGCCTGCGGGTGACACCACTGCCTCTTCTCCTGTGTTACATGCTGGCATTGCTGTCCAACCCCCGGCACAAGCCTGCGTCCACAGCGCACACAAAATTTTCCCTGCACACAGACTGGATGAATCATAAAGAAGTTCCACAGGCCAAACCTGGCACAGTTGCATTCCCCGAACCCTATTCCCCCCCCCCAGGACCTCAGCCTCTGCACACACCCTCAGCAAGATTTCCTGCTTTATTAATAAAATGTGTATTTTACAAATATGGAGAACACATTTCAGTTTTTACATAACCTTGTTCACCTCTACAAAATACTCTAACAAACTTTTCTAATTAAGTATTTACTCCTCTGCTAATCCTGTTCTGTTACCGTTTTAAGTGCATATTAATCACACCATGTCTGTGCCCTTTTATATGCATGTATGTGTATTTCTTCAGATCTCTTCTATTATGCCTGAGGAAGAACCCCTAGTAAGTTCGATTGCTTGCTGCCCCATCATCCCTTTTCTTATTTATTAAAAAGGTATCAGATCTACAAGTTCAATTTGTTTCTCTTATTTATTTAACCCATTAGTGACGAGTGTTGTATAACTTTTATTACATATTTTCTGGGGGGAGATGGAAAAAGCCTCTCAGAAATTCCATCACTGTTTTTACACCGTTCACCATTCGGTAAAAATAACATGATAACTTTCCTATCTGATCAGCACAATTACTGCAATTCCAAGTTTATATGGGTTCTTTTATTTTTTTACTACTTTTACATAAACACATGTTTCCAGAGAAATACACTTTAATCTGCATCAACACATTAAGGGGCTTATTCAGACGACCATATATCAGCCGGGTATTCACGCCCGGCCAATATACGGCATCCCTCTCTGCAGGGGGAAGAGGCTGGAAGAGGCGGGAGCAGTGCACTGAGCTTTCGCACCCTCTCCGCCCCTCTGCACTATTTGCAATTGGAGGGGGCGGGAGTTCAGTGCAATGCTCTCATCTCTTTCAGCCTCCTCCCCCTGCAGAGACGGACACCGTATATCGGCCGGGCGTGAATACCCAGCCAATATACGGTCGTATGAATAAGCCCTAAGACCAATAGAATTTTTAACTGTCTAACAACTGAGCTTTGTGAGGGCTTGTTTTATGCGGTAAGAGTTGTAGTTTTTATTGCTACAATTTTGAGGTACACGCAACTTTTGGATTGCTTTTTATTGTGCTTTTTGGGAAGCGAACAAAAGAGAAATAGCAATCCTAGCATCAACTTTAAAATTACGTTTATGGTATTTACCGTGCCTGATAAATATCAAGATATTTTCATTGCCTCACTTATTACATATGTGATATCTATCATGTGTTGCTTTTTTTTTAAAAAACGGCATTTTGTTCATTTAAAAAGTATCTTTGTGGGGAAAAAGGTGCATTTTTTTAAACTGTTTTTTTCTTTAAATGAAATTTAATTGAACTTCTTTGATGCTATTTTTTAGGTCCTCAAGGGAAATTTAAGTTGTGATCGTTTGATCACTAGGATAATACACTGCATTACTTATGTAGTGCATTCTACTAAACCATGACAGCAGCCCACCTGTCACATGTCTTAAGGCTGAACAAAGGTGAGGTGCAGACTAATGGGGGGAAAAAAACACCCCCGGTCATGAAAGGGTTACGGAAGAAAGTAAAAGATCTTGGTTTTGATGTTACATTCTGGTTGTGGCGTCCTTACTGTTTTACAATAATTTTTACTACTGTAGATATTTGCTGTTCAAACAGAGAATTTAAGATTCAAATAGATGCACAAATATCCTGGAACGTCTGCGTCTGCCGGGTGATCTAAGGTAGCTTAAAAAATCATGTTACATACAGCCCTAAATCCTCTATTTACCTCACTGCACACAAGGGGTCTGTCAGTAACCAAAGATGGCCACTCACCGCCAGTATAATAAATGGCACCAATCATGATACAATTAATGTCACCACTTACCTTCAGTTCAATAAAAGGCATCACACACAGTATATTTAATGTCTCCACTTACCTCAAGTATAATAAATGGAACCACTCATCGTACAATTAATGTCACCACTTACCTGTACAATAAATGGTATCATTTACAGTACATTATTGCCACCACCTACCTTCAGTATAACAAATAGTGCCACATATGGTACAATTAATGGCATCACTTCCCTTCAGTATAATACATGGCGCCACACACAATATATGTAAAAGGAATCTGTCACCAGACTTATGTGCCGGATTGGAGAGCTGCACAAACTAGTGGTAGAGACCTTATTAATGACAAATTACTGGTTTTCTTTCAGTAGTTTCCATAAAATCAGCGTTTCTGTGCCAGTATCAGCAGCTCTTCAGGAACATGGCACCTCGCCACTTCCCACCCCACCGGTCTCAATGATGGGTCACACAGTGCCCCTTACACAATCTACTACCCTGACAGCTGAAACGCGCCTGGTCTCTTACTTCCTGAATCTGCTCAACCTACGGCAATAGGGATGTCACTTTTTTCTAAAAAAAAATAAGAGACAGATTAAAGGGGTATAGCTTAACAAGTAATGTGATTTGTCAGTTGTTTTCTGTGTATCAGTACACAGTCCCCTGTACAGCCATCCTAAATACATATACAGTATATATCTTATATCTCAGATAAACTGTACAGTATGAGCTCCTAGCACAGGAAGAGAAATATGATGTTATAGGTATCACAGAAACTTGGGATGATACACAAGATTGGAAGACTTGAAGGATATAAAAAACAAACCTAATAAAAGATGAGTTGTTATTCTGTTGTATGTTAGGAAAACATTCATCTCCACAGAGACTCAAGCTTCAGAGCATGGTAGTTATGTTTGGGTAAGAATGCAAGGAGAGAACTACAGAAAGGACACCATTGTGGGCATTGGTATTGTTGTATCTTGTCTCCACTGGAAGTAGTAGTGGAGACATGGGTTGTGCTGCCTCAGTGACAGGTGACTTCCCTAGGAATGGATTGGCTGATGCAGAGAAGGGTCAGGAGATGGCCCAAGCAGTGACTTGAGTGCCTGGCGCTGACAATGACCGGGGAGGCATTGCAGGCAGTCCGGCAGTAACACTCACAGCGAGGAATGGGAGCTGCCATGCCACCAGGAGGAGCAGAGCAGAGAAGCGAGGTCGGCACACCTACACTGACAGCGCCGCTAGCAAGCACTGGCCTCCAGCAAAGTAGATGAGAGGGGGAGCTGACATGGCCGAAATCGCGGTAGCAGACACATGAGCACAGCGAGAAAAAAAACATACTAGCACCGCTAGCAACTTTGACACGGTACTGTTGTATCTTGTTTCGGCCCAATAGCTGTATGTGTGGGGGTGGAATAGCTGTGGGAACCGACCACCTGCATCAAATCGGAAGCTAGGGGCCTGACAGGGCATACACTGCAGCAAAGAGCAGTCAGCGACTAGCTTCCGGTGGAAACAAGATACAACAGTACCGTAGGTATTTACTATAGGCCACCTGAACAAGCAGAAATATGGATCAACTCTTATTCCATCAGATGGCCAAGCTTTCAATAAAGCACAACAAAGTGATCAAGGTTGTGTTTCAGAAAGTCAGTAGGAAGCATCCAGTGGCTGGAAGTATTTTAAGGTCAGAAATGTCCAAGAAGGTTGGGAAATATTGCAAAATGAGATTCTCAGAGCACAATCGTTAACAATCCCTAAAAGATGGAAGAATTGTCAGCATTTAAAGATCGAAGAACACAGAACTTAAATGCTTGCTAAAAAAATGAAGAAAAATATGTTTATTAAATGCAAAGATGGTGCCTTATCTAAAGAAGAATATAATGCAGCATGTCAGAGAAGCTAAAACTAATAATGAATTGAGGCTTACAAGAGAGGCCAAAATCATTTAAAAAGGATTTTGGGGGGTATGTCAAAAGCAAAAGAAAAGTTAAAGATGCTGTAGGATGTGTACAGGTAGAAAATGGTAAATTGGTTAAAAATGATATTAAGAAGGTTGAACTTTTAAATTCCTATTTTGTATCGATTTTCTTTCAGAAAGTAAATGTAACCTCAGCTGATCTTCCTTGTGCTATTGTAGCAATAAAAGAATACAGCTATCTATAAGCAGAGAGATAGTGAGGGAAAACTTAACTAACGTAAAAGGATTTCAAGTCTCAAGGTCTGCGTAATACTGAAGTACTACAACTCCCAGCAGACACCCAGTAAAATGCAGACGGTCAGAGGTAGCCCTAAGAAGGACCGTTGGGGTTCTTGTAGACAGGATCCTACACTACCACTTTCCCAATCTCAGCAGCACTTTCCCTATACTCTGTATTATAGACTGCAGACTGAGAACGCTATAGCTATAATGGCCAGCACAGCCCGAGATGAAAAAAAAAAATTGTGCAAAACTGCTCCCAGCCAGCCACAACAGTAATGCACATGGTCAGATGTGGCCCTAAGAAGGATCGTTGGGGTTCTTGATGACAGGATCCTACACTACCACTTTCCCTATCTCGTCAGCAGCACTTTCCCTATACTCTCCCAGTGTGTGTCTGAGGCGAGCCGTGGGCGGGACCGCTTTAAGTACTCAGTGGTCACTTGATCTCACTAGCCACTCACTGCAGGGGGGTTGGATAGGGCTGGCACATCACAGGAGGAAGTTGTAATGCCTTCCCTGCATGTCTTTTGGCTAAAAAATGGCGCTAAACATGCAGGGAAGGAAATGGAATTGACTCTAGTACCGCGTGGTGCTCGTCTCGAGTAACGAGCATCTCGAGCACTCTAATGCTCAAAGTGTGCTCGCTCATCTCTAATTATTAGCATTACACAAACAAAAAGCAAAAAGAAGCAACTTGTAAAACAGTTGACACAACAGACACTAAACATCAGAAAACTAGACATGGGTACGATAGGTGAAGTGGTAAGGGGAGGCGGGGGGGGACTGGACCCGCAGAACCGAGAGTGGTGCACATGTCCAGCTGCAGATAAATTCACCGGATCCACTCTCTATATCTGTTCCGAGGAGTGGAAAGAGATCCACACCTGCCATAATCTATGGAACTCTTCATGGGCTCCATTCTCATCTGCCTTCATCACGTCAAAGTGCATAAGTTCATTGAGCTTATCAGCCCATATCACCCTTGACGGTGGGGTGGTGGAGCACCACAATCTTGGTATGATTCTTCTGATTGCTAGGATGAAGAAATGCAAAATACTGCTTTTGGTCTTTTTAGTAGGACCTGGGAAGATTGAGAGCAGGGCCATTTCTATGGTTAAGTTCACCTGTGGCGAGCAGATAGTGTTGTTGACTTCCATCACTTTCCTCCACAGGATGGCCACTGCCAGACAGCTCCACCAAATGTGAGACAGGTCGCTTCTGTCTCTATTGCACCTTCAACACGTGGGTGACATAAGAGGAAAAATTCTGTGTAAGTGGTCAGGGGTATGGTATCACCGGGACAGAACCTTGAAATTTAGGTCTTGAAATTTGTATGCAAATGAAAGTTTGTGGCACATGACCCAGGCCCTCTCCCAGTCTTCCTGTGGGAGCCCCCAACCCAGCTCCTTCTCCCAGGTGGCCACATAAGCCAGTATCTGAGACTTCGTCTCCCGAGTGAGCAGCAGCCTGTATATTCTGGATATCATGTGTCTCTGGGAAACTGGTAACACACATGTTCAAATGCAGTGAGGGGGCCAGAAATATTCACCCGGGGGGTCAGGGACCCCACAAAACTCCTAAGTTGAAAATATTGCAACCATGAACCATGGCAAGGTCCCCCTTCCCCCGTGATCTCTGGAAGTGGCCTCAGGCCCAAAGGAGTCATTACTGTCAGAACCAGCAATTCTCGCGGCCGCCGTGCCCGCACCACCGGTCATGCCACCCACCTTACAGGAGTGCGGCGTAAGGGAGCCCCGGTTCTAGTAATCTCCCCGGGCCGCTGTAAGACTGGTCACCGCTGGGTTGCTAGGGAGGCAGCAGGTGCTTCTCTAGTCACTTGACTACCTAGCTGGCTTCCCTGGTAACGGTCTGTTCTGCAAGGCTGGGGGCGTGTCCCCGGCACCTCCTTGATTGCCCTGCTGCTGTCAGGCTCCCCGTCCCAATCAGCTGCTGTCTGGCTCCCCATCCCAATCAGCTGCTGGGGCGGGAGCTCTGACAGCATTTAAAAGTGTGTGTTTTCCTTCCAGCCCTTGCCAGTGTTAGTTTGGTTCTCCAGCTGCACCCGCGTTTATTCTGACTGCTCTTTGTGACCCCGGCTTTCCTGACCTCTGCTTTTGGACCTTGACTACGTTTTTGCCTGACCCCTCTGTACTGCGTACCCTCCTGTTGCCGACCCGGATTTTCTGACCACTCTACCGTTTGTTTGTCTTCAGTGTCTGTTTGTCTTCCCGTGTCCCGCTTCCCTAGTGAGGGAAGTTGTCGCCCTGGGGGTTAGCCCAGGGGGGCAAGTAGGCAGGGACAGGGGTTGCGGGATATCTCAGGGACCCCCATATCCCGGACACTGTCCTGACAGTAACACTGGCCGAACAAAGGTCAGACCCTTGCATCCGCCCGGCAACTTTGAACCCCTCGATGGAGACCGTGGCGCCTTTAGCGAACCAGGTCCAGGTCCTTACGAACCTTGTCCAGGACCTAACCGCCCACATGCAGCTATAGGAACAAGCGGCAGCTGCGGGTCCCATGCAGCCCCCTTCCGCTCCAGGAACAATGTCAGAACCTCGAGCCACGCTTCCGGATTGCTTCTCCGGAGAGAGAGGTCAGTTTTTTGCATTTAGAGAGAGCTGCAAGCTCTACTTTGATCTCCGCCCCCCACTCCTCTGGTACTGAATACCAGAAAGTGGGAATTGTAATTATCCACCTGAGGGGAGAGCCCCAAAATTGGGCCTTCTCGTTACCAGCTGGCTCTCCCCCCCGACTATTCCTTGACGCCTTTTTTTCCGCCTTGGGTCAAATTTATGATGAACCCGACCGGGCCGGCTACGCAGTCTCCAAGCTTCTAGGCTGCGCCAGGGTTGGAAGATGGCTGAGGACTACTGTTCCCAATTCCGCCAACATTGTACGGAATCCGGGTGGAATGATGCCGCCCTAAAAGACCTATTTTTGACCGGTCTGTCTGAGGGTCTTAAGGACCTACTCGTGGCCCACCCGGAGCCAAGAACCCTGGAGCAAGCCATGTCGCTGGCTATTCGGGACGACCGACGTTTGAGGGCCAGACAAGCCGCTCGTACCACTCCACTCCCCACGCCCACTTCTTCTATTGACCCGACTTTTTCACCTCCCACCACCGAGGCCATGGAGCTGGGAGCCATGAACCCCAAGCAACGACGGGAATATCGCCTGAAGAAGAATCTCTGCTTCTACTGTGGGGAGCCGGGTCACCGCATTGCAACCTGCGCCAAGAAGTCACGGCAGGAAAGACGTCCGCTCCTAGACAGTTGTCGGGAGGACTGTCTAGGAGCCAAGGTACTCCCTGTGTTGTCCAAGATGTTATTGCCCTGCGCCCTAGAATTCCATTCTTTCCTCCGTACTGGGCAAGCCTTCGTTGATTCTGGGGCTGCTGCAAATTTTGTTAATTTTAATTTCGTTGCTCAACTGTCCAGCATTTTGATACGCTTAGAGACTCCGATTTTTGTTTCAGGAGTAGACTCGACTCCATTGCAGGCAGGGGTAGTTAATCTGGTTACCCCTGAGGTAAGGTTTACTATAGGAGCCCTACACGTTGAAACCTGCACATTTCTGGTGATGCAAGATTTGTCTGTGGACGTCATCCTAGGTCTCCCCTGGCTTTGGGAGCACAATCCGGTAGTAAATTGTGACACGTTGGAACTGGTAAAGTGGGGTCCCCGCTGTGCCAACCACCTCTGTCCGGTGGAGGTGGGTATCTCCACCTGCGAGGGGGTCCCCCTACCAGATTACCTCTCCGAGTTCTCGGACGTGTTCTCCAAGCAATTATCTGAAGCCCTGCCCCCTCATAGAGAATGGGACTGTAAAATCGATTTGATTCCTGGGGCCAAACTTCCCAAGGGCCGCATTTATGTTACGGTTCCAGAGAGAGAATCCATGAGGGACTATATCCAGGACAGCTTGGCCAAGGGGCACATACGGCCCTCAGAATCCCCTGTGGGTGCCGGGTTTTTCTTCGTCGAGAAAAAGGATGGGGGTCTCCGGCCCTGCATAGATTATAGAGAGCTAAATAAAATCACAGTCAGAAACCAGTATGCTCTTCCACTCATTCCTGACCTCCTCAACCAGGTCGCTGGTGCCCAATGGTTTTCTAAACTTGACCTCAGGGGAGCGTACAACCTCATTCGCATTCGGGAGGGGGATGAGTGGAAAACCGCCTTCAATACGCCTCTGGGTCATTTTGAATACCTAGTAATGCCTTTCGGATTGTGTAATGCCCCCGCCATTTTTCAGGGGTACATGAATTCTGTGTTTCAGGATATCATGGGGGTGTTCGTTGTGGTATATATAGACGACATTCTGATTTTTTCCTCCGACTTGCCAAGTCACCGTACTCATGTTCAGACCGTGCTAGCTCGACTCAGACAGAACAAGCTGTTTGCTAAGCTCGAGAAATGCGTTTTTGGGGTACAAAAGATATCATTCCTAGGGTATATCATCACGCCATGCGACTTCCAGATGAATCCTGGGAAGGTGAAAGCCATCAAGGAGTGGGCCCGGCCAGGTACCTTGAAAGCTCTTCAATGCTTCCTCGGCTTCGCCAATTACTATCACAAATTCATTAAAGACTTCTCCGTGGTGGCTAAACCTCTAACGGACCTCACCAGAAAGGGAGGAGATGTGAGTACCTGGTCTTCTGATGCTCTTAGGGCCTTCGATACCCTAAAGGCGGCGTTCTCTTCAGCGCCCATCCTAGTACAGCCGGATCTGTCCTGCCCGTTTGTTGTGGTGGTAGATGCCTCAGAGTTTGGTGTGGGAGCGGTACTGTCCCAAGGTCCCTCCACACTCACTAACCTTAGACCGTGTGCCTATTTTTCTAGAAAGTTCTCTTCCACCGAACGGAACTACGACATAGGCAACCGGGAATTGCTGGCTATTAAGTGGGCTTTCGAGGAGTGGAGGCATTTTTTGGAAGGAGCTCGTCACCAGATCACGGTACTCACAGACCATAAAAACCTCACCTATTTAGATTCTGCTAAGAGGTTAAATGCTCGGCAAGCCCGCTGGGCCTTGTTTTTCTCTCGGTTCAATTTTGTTGTTATCTATAGACCTGGCTCTAAGAATGTCAAGGCAGAAGCCCTGTCTAGGAGTTTTGGTTCCCCGGAACCTTCCGAGTTTGAGCCTGAGAGTATTCTCACCCCTGGGGTGGTGCTCGCTGCTGTCTCCTCCGACCTTTCACCTCTCATACACGCTGCTCAACAATCCACCCCTGAAGCCCTTCCGGAAGGCAAATGTTTTGTTCCATTGTCACTGAGATTGAAAGTGTTAGAGGAGACACATGCTTCAGTCGTAGCTGGACACCCCGGTATCAGGGGTACTCTAGAGTTAGTATCCAGACTCTAGTGGTGGCCGCATATGGCCAAGGATATACGGTTATTTGTGTCCGCGTGCCCGCTTTGCGCAAGGGGGAAGAATCTCAGGAGACGTCCTGAGGGTCCTCTTCTTCCCTTGCCCATTCCGTCTAGGCCATGGTCCCATTTGTCAATGGATTTTATTACTGATCTGCCATCCTCGCTGGGGAATACGGTCATTTGGGTCATAGTTGACCGTTTCTCTAAAATGTCACATTTCTTTCCGCTTTGCAAGTTGCCTAACGCCAAACTTCTGTCTGAAATGTTCATCAAGGAGATTGTTCGGCTACATGGGATCCCCGAGGATATTGTGTCTGAAAGAGGGGTACAGTTCGTCGCTCGCTTCTGGCGAGCCTTTTGTAAAAATCTAAATGTTAATTTGTCTTTTTCCTCCGCCTTCCATCCCGAGAGTAACGGACAAACGGAACGGATGAATCAAGAACTTATCCAGTACCTGCGACTTTTTGTCTCTGATAACCAGTTTCAGTGGGCCAACTACCTACCTCTCGCCGAATTTGCTATTAACAACCATGTTAACTCGTCGTCCCAATTGTCACCTTTTTTTTTTTGTAACTATGGGTTCCACCCCCGGTTCTCGCTTTCTACTCCTTTTGTCTAGAACAATCCGGCCTCTGAGGAACTGTGCACAGTTTGGGCCCAGGTTCGTAAGAACCTTCAGGGTTCCCAAGAGCAACTACATAAATACTCCAAGAAAAGATGTACTATCTCGGCACTAGAGATGAGCGAACGTACTCGTCCGAGCTTGATATTCGTGCGAATATTAGGGTGTTCGGGATGCTCGTTACTCGTAACAAGTACAACGCGGTGTTCCGGTTACTTTCAGTTTCCTCTCTGAGAGGTTAGCGCGCTTTTCTGGCCAATTGAAAGACAGGGAAGGCATTACAACTTCCCCCTGTGACGTTCAAGCCCTATACCACCCCCCTGCTGTGAGTGGCTGGGGCGATCAGATGTCACCCGAGTATAAAAGTCGGCCCCTCCCACGGCTCGCCACACATGCCTTGTGAGTTAGCTGAGGGACAGTGGTATCGTGCTGGAGCTGCTATAGGGAGAGCGTTAGGAGTTAGTGTAGGCTTCAAGAACCCCAACGGTCCTTCTCAGGGCCATATCTAATAGTGTGCAGTACTGTGTTAGCACTGTATTTATTTTTTTTCTTCAAAATTGGATCTGCAGAGCATTGCGCCCTGCAATAGGGACAGAAGTGGTGGTTAGGCAGGGAGAGTGTTAGCAGTGAGTGTAGGCTTCAAAAACCCCAACGGTCCTTTCTAGGGCCACATCTATCCGTGCGCAGTACTGTCCAGGCTGCTGTTAGCAGTGTTGCATTTTTTTTTTTTCTCAAAACCTGCTGTGCAGACCATTGCACCCGGCATTAATACTACAGGGATAGAATTGTGTAGGCAGGGCCAGAAGACATACATTATTCACTGAATAGACGCAGTGTGGCTTGTCCTTTGAAAAACAAGGGAAAAAATTCTATTTCGCCTGCCTCTGACAGTCCTCAGGGCTCTGGGTACGTGTGTGCTGCGTGCAGAACGTTAAAAAAAATCAGACGCAGCCAGCTACGTTTTACTGCAGACTTGCGCCAATTTTTTTCCTGCATGGGAAATCCCTGATCTGCTGGAGCCAATAACTTTGCATCACTGCAGTTCTCTGACACATTTGCAGGGCCACAACACAGTTATTAAACTTAGTAGTATTCATTGAATAGACGCAGTGTGGCTTGTCCTTTGAAAAACAAGGGAAAAAATTCTATTTTGGCTGCCTCTGACAGTCCTCAGGGCTCTGGGTACGTGTGTGCTGCGTGCAGAACGTTAAAAAAAATCAGACGCAGCCAGCTACGTTTTACTGCAGGCTTGCGCCAATTTTTTTCCTGCATGGGAAATCCCTAATCTGCTGGAGCCAATAACTTTGCATCACTGCAGTTCTCTGACACATTTGCAGGGCCACAACACAGTTATTAAACTTAGTAGTATTCATTGAATAGACGCAGTGTGGCTTGTCCTTTGAAAAACAAGGGAAAAAAGTCTATTTCGCCTGCCTCTGACAGTCCTCAGGGCTCTGGGTACGTGTGTGCTGCGTGCAGAACGTTAAAGAAAAAATCTGACGCAGCCAGCTACGTTTTACTGCAGGCTTGCGCCAATTTTTTTTCCTGCATGGGAAATCCCTGATCTGCTGGAGCCAATAACTTTGCATCACTGCAGTTCTCTGACACATTTGCAGGGCCACAACACAGTTATTAAACTTAGTAGTATTCATTGAATAGACGCAGTGTGGCTTGTCCTTTGAAAAACAAGGGAAAAAATTCTATTTTGGCTGCAGGCTTGCGCCAATTTCTTTCCTGGCTTGGAAATCACTGGTAATACAGCATGCTGAGGGGTAGGGGTAGGCCAAGAGGACGTGGACACGGCCGAGGACACGTAGGCCCAAGTGAGGGTGTGGGCACAGGCCGAGCTCCTGATCCAGGTGTGTCGCAGCCGACTGCTGCGCGATTAGGAGAGAGGCACGTTTCTGGCGTCCCCACATTCATCGCCCAATTAATGGGTCCACGCGGGAGACCTTTATTAGAAAATGAGCAGTGTGAGCAGGTCCTGTCGTGGATGGCAGCTATCATCCACCCAGAGTTCTGCGCCGTCCAGTGCTGCAAATCCGAATCCTCTGTCTGCTGTTCCTCCTTCCTCCCAGCCTCCTCACTCCACTACAATGACACATGCTCAGGAGCGGGAAGACTCCCAGGAACTGTTCTCGGGCCCCTGCTCAGATTGGGCAGCAGTGGTTCCTCTTCCACCAGATGAGTTTATCGTCACTGATGCACAACCATTGGAAAGTTCCCGGGGTCCGGGGGATGAGGCTGGGGACTTCTGGCAACTGTCTCAAGACCTTTCAGTGGGTGAGGAGGACGATGACGATGAGACACAGTTGTCTTGCGGTGAGGTAGTAGTAAGGGCAGTAAGTCCGAGGGAGGAGCGCACAGAGGATTCGGAGGAAGAGCAGCAGGACGATGAGGTGACTGACCCCACCTGGTGTGCAACGCCTACACAGGACAGGTCTTCAGAGGGGGAGGCACGGGCAGCAGCAGGGCAGGTTGCAAGAGGCAGTGTGGTGTCCAGGGGTAGAGGCAGGGCCAGACCAAATAATCCACCAACTGTTTCCCAAAGCACACCCTCGCGCCATGCCACCCTGCAGAGGCCGAGGTGCTCTAAGGTCTGGCAGTTTTTCACCGAGACGCCTGACGACCGACGAACAGTGGTGTGCAACCTTTGTCACGCCAAGATCAGCCGGGGAGCCACCACCAACAGCCGCACCACCACCAGCATGCGCAGACATATGATGGCCAAGCACCCCACAAGGTGGGACGAAGGCCGTTCACCGCCTCCGGTTTGCACCGCTGCCTCTCCCCCTGTGCCCCAACCTGCCACTGAGATCCAACCCCCCTCTCAGGACACAGGCACTGCCGTCTCATGGCCTGCACCCACACCCTCACCTCCGCTGTCCTCGGCCCCATCCACCAATGTCGCGCACCGCACAGTCCAGCCGTCGCTAGCGCAAGTGTTGGAGCGCAAGCGCAAGTACGCCGCCACACACCCGCACGCTCAATCGTTAACCATCCACATAGCCAAATTTATCAGCCTGGAGATGCTGCCGTATAGGGTTGTGGAAACGGAGGCTTTCAAAGCTATGATGGCGGCGGCGGCCCCGCGCTACTCAGTTCCCAGTCGCCACTACTTTTCCCAATGTGCCGTCCCAGCCCTGCACGACCACGTCTCCCGCAACATTGTACGCGCCCTCAGCAATGCGGTTAGTGGCAAGGTCCACTTAACTACGAACACGTGGACAAGCACAGGTGGGCAGGGCCACTACATCTCCCTGACAGCACATTGGGTGAATTTAGTGGAGGCTGGGACAGAGTCAGAGCCTGGGACCGCTCACGTCCTACCCACCCCCAGAATTGCGGGCCCCAGCTCGGTGGTGGTATGTTCGGCGGTGTATGCTTCTTCCACTAAAGCACCCTCCTCCTCCTCCTCCTCCTCAACCTCTGTCTCGCAATCAAGATGTGTCAGCAGCAGCAGCAGGACGTCGCCAGCAGTCGGTGTCGCGCGGCGTGGCAGCACAGCGGTGGGCAAGCGTCAGCAGGCCGTGCTGAAACTACTCAGCTTAGGAGATAGGAGGCACACGGCCCACGAACTGCTGCAGGGTCTGACAGAGCAGACCGACCGTTGGCTTGCGCCGCTGAGCCTCCAACCGGGCATGGTCGTGTGTGACAACGGCCTTAACCTGGTGGCGGCTCTGCAGCTCGGCAGCCTCACGCACGTGCCATGCCTGGCCCACGTCTTTAATTTGGTGGTTCAGCGCTTTCTGAAAAGCTACCCACGCTTGTCAGACCTGCTCGTAAAGGTGCGCCGGCTCTGCACACATTTCCGCAAGTCCCACACGAACGCTGCCACCCTGCGCACCCTGCAACATCGGTTTAATCTGCCAGTGCACCGACTGCTGTGCAACGTGCCCACACGGTGGAACTCTACGCTCCACATGTTGGCTAGGCTCTATGAGCAGCGTAGAGCTATAGTGGAATACCAACTCCAACATGGGCGGCGCAGTGGGAGTCAGCCTCCTCAATTCTTTTCAGAAGAGTGGGCCTGGTTGGCAGACATCTGCCAGGTCCTTCGAAACTTGGAGCAGTCTACCCAGGTGGTGAGCGGCGATGCTGCAATCATTAGCATCACCATTCCTCTGCTATGCATCTTGAGAAGTTCCCTGCAAACCATAAAGGCAGCCGCTTTGCGCTCGGAAACAGAGCCGGGGGAAGACAGTATGTCGCTGGATAGTCAGAGCACCCTCCTGTCTATATCTCAGCGCGTTCAGGAGGAGGAGGAGGAGCATGAGGAGGATGAGGAGGAGGGGGAAGAGACAGCTTGGCCCACTGCTGACGGTACCCATGCTGCTTGCCTGTCATCATTTCAGCGTGTATGGCCTGAGGAGGAGGAGGAGGAGAAGGAGGAGGAGGATCCTGAAAGTGATCTTCCTAGTGCGGACAGCCATGTGTTGCGTACAGGTACCCTAGCACACATGGCTGACTTCATGTTAGGATGCCTTTCTCGTGACCCTCGCGTTACACGCATTCTGGCCACTACGGATTACTGGGTGTACACACTGCTCGACCCACGCTATAAGGAGAACCTTCCCACTCTCATTCCCGAAGAGGAAAGGGGTTCGAGAGTGTTGCTATACCACAGGACCCTAGCGGACAAGCTGATGGTAAAATTCCCATCCGACAGCGCTAGTGGCAGAAGGCGCAGTTCCGAGGGCCAGGTAGCAGGGGAGGTGCGTAGATCGAGCAGCATGTACAGCCCAGGCAGTGCAACAGTCTTTAAGGGCCTGGACAGCTTTATGGCTCCCCAGCAAGACTGTGTCACCGCTCCCCAGTCAAGGCTGAGTCGGCGGGAGCACTGTAAAAGGATGGTGAGGGAGTACGTAGCCGATCGCACGACCGTCCTCCGTGATGCCTCTGCCCCCTACAACTACTGGGTGTCGAAGCTGGACACGTGGCCTGAACTAGCGCTGTATGCCCTGGAGGTGCTTGCTTGTCCTGCGGCTAGCTTCTTGTCGGAAAGGGTGTTTAGTGCGGCTGGGGGAATCATCACAGATAAGCGTACCCGCCTGTCAACCGACAGTGCTGACAGGCTAACACTCATCAAGATGAACAAAGCCTGGATATCCCCAGACTTCTCTTCTCCACCAGCGGACAGCAGCGATACGTAAGCAATACGTAGGCTGCACCCGCGGATGGAAGCTACGTTCTCTCTCACCATCCAAAACGGGGACATTTCTGCTTCATCAATCTGTGTATAATATTCCTCCTCCTCCTCCTGCTCCTCCTCCTGAAACCTCACGTAATCACGCTGAACGGGCAATTTTTCTTAGGGCCACAAGGCTCACTCATCTAATTTTTCTAAACAATTTTTATATGTTTCAATGCTCTTAAAAGCGTTGAAACTTTAACTTGAACCAATTTTTAGTTAAACTGGGCTGCCTCCAGGCCTAGTTACCACTTAAGCCACATTAACCAAAGCGATTAATGGGTTTCACCTGCCATCTTGGTTGGGCATGGCCAATTTTTACTGAGGTACATTAGTACTGTTGGTACACCAATGTTTTGGGGCCCTCACCTACAGTGTAATCATAGCAATTTGTATGTTCTTCGCCTGCACTCATGGTACAGATGTGTGTGTGGGGTTGGCCTACACTTTAGCTACATAAATGTAACTTGGGCCTTGGCTATACTGCAGCTACTGAAATGGAACTAAGACTGCGCTCCCACTATACTGCTGCTTCGGAATTGTTCCTGGGGCCTGTGTAGGCTGCTACAATGAGTTAAATGGAACTAAGACTATGCTCCTCCTATACTGCTGCTTCGGAATTGTTCCTGGGGCCTGTGTAGGCTGCTACTATTACTGAAATGGAACGAAGACTGCGCTCCCACTATACTGCTGCTTCGGAATTGTTCCTGGGGCCTGTGTAGGCTGCTACTATTACTGAAATGGAACGAAGACTGCGCTCCCACTATACTGCTGCTTCGGAATTGTTACTGGGGCCTGTGTAGGCTGCTACTATTACTGAAATGGAACTAAGACTGTGCTCCCCCTATAATGCTGCTAGTGATATGTTAGTGGGGCCTGTCGCTAATGCTACGGCTGAAATGTTACTAATTCTGGGCTCTGCCTATACCGCTGCTAATGGTATGTCTCTGGGGTGTGGAAACAGAGGCTTCCCAAAGACATGATGGCGGCGAGGTCATTTCCCACCAACGCTGTTACTGTTAAGGTGCATATAACCACGGACACGTGAAGAGGACACGTAGTGCCTCCAAAACATCCCCCGCCACGGCCCACTTAATCCTGGCCACATTCCGAAAACCAACAAAATAAAACCGCGCTACTAGGTCCGCAGTCACCACCACATTACCACCAACGCGGTTACTGTTAAGGTACATATTACCAGTCTGACTGGGGCATGCAGTGTGGGCCGAAGCCCACCTGCATTAAGCACGACATTACTACCTCAGCTGTGTTGGGCAATGCAATGGGATATTTCTACGTACCGCCGGTGGCTTCCTGGCACCCACCCATGCTGTGGGTCCACAGGGAATTATAAATGCATCTGTTTCCACTTGTAAAGAACCCCAGTCTGACTGGGGCATGCAGTGTGGGCCGAAGCCCACCTGCATTAAGCACGACATTACTACCTCAGCTGTGTTGGGCAATGCAATGGGATATTTTTGTGTATCGCCGGTGGGTTCCAGGCAGCCACCCATGCTGTCGGTCGACAGGGACGTCACAATAGGGAGTTGTACCTGCCTGTGTCTATGAATTAAAAAGCCCGGTCTGACTGGGGCATGCAGAGACACCTTGACAGAATGAATAGTGTGTGGCACATAGGTTCCCCATTGCTATGCCCACGTGTGCAGCTCCTGATGGCGGTGGCACAGGATTCTATTTCTCATTGCTTCTGTACAGCATTGTGGGCTATCGCCCCGCCCCTTTTAAAGAGGGTCGCTGCCTAGCCGTGCCAACCCTCTGCAGTGTGTGCCTGCGGTTCCTCCTCATGGCAGACGCACTTCTAAATAGACATGAGGGTGGTGTGGCATGAGGGCAGCTGAAGGCTGCGCAGGGACACTTTGGTGTGCACTGTGGGGGGGAGGGGGGCGGTTGGGCAGCATGTAACCCAGGAGAAGTGGCAGTGGAGTGTCATGCAGGCAGTGATTGTGCTTTGTTGGAGGTAGTGTGGTGCTTAGCAAAGGTATGCCATGCTAATGAGGGCTTTTCAGAAGTAAAAGTTGTTGGGAGGGGGGGGGGGCCACTCTTGCCGCTATTGTGGCTTAATAGTGGGACCTGTGAACTTGAGATGCAGCCCAACATGTAGCCCCTCGCCTGCCCTATCCGTTGCTGTGTCGTTCCCATCACTTTCTTGAATTGCCCAGATTTTCACACAAGGAAACCTTAGCGAGCATCGGCGATATACAAAAATGCTCGGGTCGCCCATTGACTTCAATGGGGTTCGTTACTCGAAATGAACCCTCGAGCATCGCGAAAAGTTCGTCCCGAGTAACGAGCACCCGAGCATTTTGGTGCTCGCTCATCTCTACTCGGCACCTTTTGTGGTCGAGGAGCAAGTTTTATTGTCATCCAAGAATCTGAGACTTAAGGTTCCCTTCCTGAAACTTGCTCCTCGGTTCATTGGCCCATTTACTGTGTCGTATAAGTTGTCACTTCCGGACTCCTGGAAGGTCCACAAGGTTTTTCATAAAAGCTTGCTTAAAAAGTACGTGACTCCAGTTCTACCCACCCAGAACCCGCCCCCTCCTTCCTTGGTACAGTGGGAACTGGAGTATGAAGTAGAAAGGCTTGTTGACGCCCAACGGGTTAGAGGTGGGCTGCAATACCTGGTCCACTGGAGAGGATTTGGCCCTGAGGATAGGACGTGGGTCCCTGCCAAGGATGTTGATGCGCCACGCCTAGTCCGATCATTCCACAGGGCTTTCCCGCTCAAGCCCGCTCCTGGCCATGGGGGTCCGGTGTCCCCCCCGTAGAAGGGGGGGTACTGTCAGAACCAGCAATTCTCGCGGCCGCCGTGCCCGCACCACTGGTCATGCCACCCAGCTTACAGGAGTGCGGCGTAGGGGAGCCCCGGTTCTAGTAATCTCCCCGGGCCACTGTAAGACTGGTCACCGCCGGGTTGCTAGGGAGGCAGCAGGTGCTTCTCTAGTCACTTGACTACCTAGCTGGCTTCCCTGGTAACGGTCTGTTCTGCAAGGCTGGGGGCGTGTCCCCAGCACCTCCTTGATTGCCCTGCTGCTGTCAGGCTCCCCGCCCCAATCAGCTGCTGGGGCGGGAGCTCTGACAGCATTTAAAAGTGTGTGTTTTCCTTCCAGCCCTTGCCAGTGTTAGTTTGGTTCTCCAGCTGCACCCGTGTTTATTCTTTGTGATCCCGGCTTTCCTGACCTCTGCTTTTGGACCTTGACTCCGTTTTTGCCTGACCCCTCTGTACTGCGTACCCTCCTGTTGCCGACCCGGATTGTCTGACCACTCTACCGTTTGTTTGTCTTCAGTGTCTGTTTGTCTTCCCGTGTCCCGCTTCCCTAGTGAGGGTAGGGATCGCCGCCCAGTTGTCGCCCTGGGGGTTAGCCCAGGGGGGCAAGTAGGCAGGGACAGGGGTTGCAGGATATCTCAGGGACCCCCATATCCCGGACACTGTCCTGACAATTACGTCCTGGAGGTGAGGGATCAGAGTAATCGGTACACCCAAGACAGGGGCTCCTCGCATGGAGGCCTCAAACTGTGGATTAGAGACCAGAGGGGTGTGGGGTCCGGGTACTGACACCAGACCATTGGACGGCGCAAACTCTGTCCAGGCTTGAAGAAGTTGTTCAAGGAAAGGGGAGATGTTGAAGATAGAGCCTATAAACCTGGGTGGAATCCACATTGCACCCCGTAGGGACCCCGGCACCATCGCATGTTGCGCCTCCACCCACAGTTTCGAGCTCTCCCTCTTAAGAAGATCCAACATACAGTAGGCAATGCTGGCTTTGTAATAGAGGGACAGGTCGGGTAAGCCCAGCCCTCCTTCCCCTTTGGCTCTCGTGAGAAGGGAAAAATGCATTCAAGGTTTCCTCCCTCTCCATACAAATGCCGTGACTAAGGAGCACAGCCTGTTTAAGTAGGAGCTCGGGAGTTTAAGTGGGATCGTCTGACAAAGGTAGAGAAATCTGGGTAGAGAATCCATCTTAAAGGCTTGCTCCTCCCGCCCCAGGAGAGGAGTAGGGATTTCCATTTATTGAGCTTTCTCTCTAAATTAGTGGCGAATGGTATAAAGTTTAATTTAAACACCTGGGAGACATCCATGGGTAGTTGCATGACCAAGTATTTTATTGCTGAGTGTCTCCAGCGGTAGGGGAACCGGGCCTCTAGGTGTGATGCCTCGGCCTGCGGCAACGATACATTTCGTATTTCTGATTTTTGGGCATTTACCTTAAGCAGATTGTCGTTGAGCCTCCAGGAAAAGCCCCCCGGGCAACTGCCCCAGTTCAAAAATTCACTATAGATCGGCGAATGGTCGGACCAGATAAAATTGCCCTGGTAGCATCTCAGGGAGCAGTCCAAAAAACTCTGTGCGACTAAAAGTAAATCCATCTTACTGTATGAGTTGTGGGCCAAGGAGTGGAATGTGTAATCCCTGACCCCCGGGTGAAGGATCCTCCACAAGTCAACCAGATGCATTGCATCCAGCGTAAGTTTGAATGTGCGAAGCGCTGCCCGGGAATTCCGCCAGCGCTTGCAGAATACTTGATGCACACGTGACCTGATCCTGGTTAGGGTGATAGACATTAGCTAAAGTTACAATAGACCCAGCTGCATCGATTTTCAGGAAAACATAACGGCCATGTGGATCTGTTTTAGAATCCAGAATCTGTTGTTTAAACTCTTTGTGTAGAGCTATCGACACACCTCACACTTTTTTAGAGAGGTGGGGGCCATGGAACCAGGTGAGCAATTATCTGGAACAACAGGAGGGGACACTGTCAGCTGGAAAGTGTGTGTTTCCTGGAACATGGCCACCATCACTCGCTTTTTGTGGAAGTGGTAGAGTATCTGGTTCCTTTTCTGTGGAACATTTAGGCTTTATTGTGTTGAAAGTACTAGATGTTAGGTCACCCATAATGTCTGAGGGAGAAAAGAACTTTTAAACATATGTCCAGATGGCCCCCCAGGAGGAGGTTGGGGGAGAGGAACAGGGGGAAAAACAGTAAGAAGGCAAGACACAGACATTGAACAAATAAGACAAAAGGTTGCTATCGTTGTACGAGAGACAGCAACAGCCAACGGTGCCCTCACTTCCTGGTGGAACTGTGGAGGGCGACAAACTTTCCAACCAGCCGCCGCCACTACCACCCGCGCTATAGATTAAACTTCTTGAATAAACATTATCAACCCCAAACAGGTTCGGGACCCCTCTTGGACAAGCGCAGGTCATTTTGACAAGGTAAAAGAGTGCGAGCCATGATATTCCCTTCATGTGAGGTCACTGGTTGGAGATGTGTGTGTCCCCAGTGTCTTCTGGCATGGTGCTCGGCGCTGTAGCCCCTGGCCTGCCCTTTGCCACTCGTTTCTGAGTGGAGGAATAGTCAGGGAACGTGAGCTCAGCCACTCAGGGAGGGACACAGAAGGTAGCTTGAATGTGGTCAGAAAGTTAGGTAGGTATCCAAAGCCTCTAAATGTGGCCAACTTGCCCTCTTTAATGGCATGAAGCTGAAACGGAAATCCCCAGAAGTAATTAATTCCCATCTCCCAAAGAAGTGCCAGCAACGGTTTTCAGGGCCTTGCGTAGGTGAAGAGTGCGGCGGGAGAGATCTGACAGGATCAGCAACGGAGTGCCATGGAAGGACAATTCTCCTGCCCCTCTAGCACGCTGAAGGATCTGTTCCTTAATCGAGTAAAAATGGACATTACATACCACGTCTATATGTCTGTTGGGATCTATAGGATTTCGGGCCCAGGGAACGGTGGATTTGATCAACCCTAATAGCCGAATCAAGTGATTTCGGGAGCAGATTGTTGAAGAACATGTGGGCCCAAATCTCAAGCTGGGAGGGACTAATTGTTTCTGCGATGACGGTTCTCTAGATCATTTATTATAAAATACTCACTGAAAATGACCATATACTTACTGACTAAGGAGGGCAGATAGCTGCATCCTCTCATCATGCAGGTATCAGACTACCAAATGAGGGAGCTAATTACACCTGTGAGGGACACCGATGAAACAGCCACTCACACAGCCTCCTAATATAGAGGGGGGTGTGCCCATATTGCCTCGCATAGCGCAGTGATCGTTTTCACTGGTACTGGCAGCACTAGCTCTCCCAATATGTTATCTATGCCTGATGCTTTATTTTTTGCTAGTTATTCCATTGCCATAACCACTTCTGGCTCCATAATAGAGGGCTCCAAGTTCACAGGCTCCACATCATGCAATGGTCTAGGCATGTGGTTGCAGGCATATAGTTCCTCTGAGTATTTCCTCCGCCTATGCTTGATACTCTGTTGATCATGCTGTTCCTTCCCATGTTTGCCTTTGATTGTGTTGTTGCGTGCCATGAAAGGTTTTGGGGCCAGCTTGACCTGCGAGAATAGGCCTTGCATATGGCCTTTCATGTCTTCTGCTTTGAGTTGTTTGCAATGCTCATTCCAGCCCATTTTCTTGTTTTTCTTTTCCGCTCGCTGAAAATCATCATTTAGTTGCCGAACGTCGTCTTTGCTGCTGGCTGCCTTTGCTGCTCTTCTTTTATCAGCTATTCTGAGGGTTTGCTCAGAACCCAGCCGTGTATCCTATATACGCTGATTGCAAGCCCAGATAAATGGGGAGGATTAGGGAAAGACCTGACAACCTATCTTGTAAAAACTTTGCCTTGGAAACCCTATGTAAGAGCTCTCCAATGATTCAAATATGGTATCCAATGGCAGGCCTCCCAGGCTGAAGGATTTTCTAAATGCTACTGGGGAAGAGCAAGGTGTGAGTACAAGTAGTCGAGGTTCCCTCAGTAGCCTTTATTACAAACAAGCAGAACTCAAAAGCAGTAGAAAATTTTAGAACAATCAGCAACCATATCACTGCTATCCAGATATGTGGTAAGCCAGTGAACATCTCAGTCTTACAGGTCTATGCCCCAACGACAAATGCTGATGAGGAAACCACTGAAGATTTTCATGCCGACATCCAGAAACCTCTAAACGAAGTGCAAAAGAAGGACATCATTTACATTATTACACAATCAGGAGGCTGGAACCGGCATACGTCATGGGGCGGAGCTACGCGATGATGCGTACAAGGGGGCGGAGCCAAAACGCCAATGCTTCCGAGACCAGCCGAAGGGAGAAGATCCATCTGCGCAAGCGCGTCTAAAAAAGCAAGAAGACACCGAAGTTAGACGGAACCATGGCGACGGGGACGCTAGCAACGGAGCAGGTAAGTGAATAACTTCTGTATGGCTCATATTTAATGCACGATGTATATTACAAAGTGCATTAATATGGCCATACAGAAGTGTATAACCCCACTTGCTGCCGCGAGACAACCCCTTTAACAAGTAATGTGATTTGTCAGTTGTTTCCTCTGTATCAGTACACAGTCCCCTGTACAGCTGTCCTAAATACATATACAGTATATATCTTATATCTCAGATAAACTGTACAGTATGAGCTCCTAACACAGGAAGAGAAATATGATGTCATAGGCATCACAGAATTTGGGATGATGCACAAGATTGGAAGACTTGAAGGATATAAATAACAGACCTAATAAAAGAGCAGTTGTTCTTCTGCTGTATGTTAGGAAAACATTCATCTCCACAGAGACTCAAGCTTCAGAGCATGGTAGTTATGTTTGGGGAAGAATACAAGGAGAGAACTACAGAAAGGACACCATTGTAGGCATTGGTACTGTTGTATCTTGTCTCCACTGGAAGTAGGGGTGGGTGGAGACATGGGTTGTGCTGCCTCAGTGACAGGTGACACCCCTAGGAATTAATTGGCTGATGCAGAGAAGGGTCAGGAGATGGCCCCAGCAGTGACTTGAGTGGCTGGCGCTGACAATGACCGGGGGGGGGGGGGGGGCATTACAGGCAGTCTGGCAGTAACACTCACAGTGAGGAATGGGAGTGGCCATGCCACCAGGAGGAGCAGAGCACAGAAGTGAGGTCGGCACACCTAAACTGACAGCACCGCTAGCAAGCACTGGCCTCCAGCAAAGTAGATGAGAGGGGGAGCTGACATGGCCAAAATCACGGTAGCAGACACATGAGCACAGCGGGAAAAAAAACATACCAGCACCACTAGCAACTTTGACACGGTATTGTTGTGTCCTGTTTCGGCCCAATAGCTGTATGCGTGGGGGTGGAATAGCTGTGGGAACCGAACACCAGCACCAAATCGGAAGCTAGGGGCCTGACAGGGCATACACTGTAGCAAAGAGCAGTCAGCGACTAGCTTCCGGTGGAAACAAGATACAACAGTACCGTAGGTATTTACTATAGGCCACCTGGACAAGCAGAAGATATGGATCAACTCTTATTCCATCAGATGGCCAAGCTTTCAATAAAGCACAACAAAGTGATCATGGGAGATTTTAACTATCCAGACATTTGTTGGGACTATCTCTCAGGCAAAAGTAATGGATCCAACAAATTCTTATCCGCTCTTGCTGACAACTTTATCTTCCAAAATGTAAAAGAGAAAACAAGGGGATCTGCTATCTTGGACCTAATTCTTACCAACAAGGAGGAAATGGTTGCGAAAGTAAGGGTGGCTGGGATCTTAGGAGGCACTGATCATGCTATCCTAAGGTCCTAGACACTCCTATCAAGGAGAGAGAAGACTGAGAAGACTCAGACCTCAAGGTTGTATTTCAGAAAGGCAGATTTTAATGAATTCGGAAATACAGTAGGAAGAATCCAATGGCTGGATGTTTTTTAAGGTCAGAAATGTCCAAGAAGGTTGGGAAATATTGCAAAATGAGATTCTCAAAGCACAATCATCAATAATCCCTAAAAGATGGAAGAATTGTAAGCATTTAAGGATCGAAGAACACAGAACTTAAATGCTTGCTAAAAACATGAAGAAAAATATGTTTATCAAATGCAAAGATGGTGCCTTATCTAAAGAAGAATATAATGCAGCAGGTCAGAGAAGCTAAAACTAATAATGAATTGAGGCTTACAAGAGAGGCCAAAAACAATTAAAAAGGATTTCGGGGGGTATGTCAAAAGCAAAAGAAAAGTTAAAGATGCTGTAGGATATTTAGGTAGAAAATGGTAAATTGGTTAAAAATGATATTAAGAAGGTTGAACTTTTAAATTCCTATTTTGTATCGATTTTCTCTCAGAAAGTAAATGTAACCTGCAGCTCCAATCCAGCATTGGTAAGACGCGGCATATAGAATTGGATGAATTGAGCTAAGCAGAACATGTGAAAAAGACTTGGGTATACTAATAGATCACATACTGAACATGAGTCAACAGTGTGATGCAACTGCAAAAAAGGCAAACACAATTCTGGGATGTATTAAGAGAAGCATAGAGTCTCGATCATGTGAGGTAATTATCCCCCTCTACCCTTTCTTAGTCAGACCTCATCTGGAATACTGTGCCAGTAGTGGGCACCCCAATTTTAAAAAGATATCAACAAACTGGAGCATGGGCATTGGACAAGATAACCCTGGAGGTCCCTTCCAATCCTATGATTCTATCACTGGAGGTAAATGCACTGTACACACTATCACTGTTTAGGGATGCTGACTGTTTTCATTTTTAGAAAGGTGTTATAAGGTGGTGTCCTAATATTGAAGGTGTCTCTGGGTGTTTCCTCATTATGAGGTCATTACCAACTACTGCCACAATACAGGAGGCATTGATGATGGGCACCTTGATACAATTGACCTTAGAGCACAGTCACTATATTAGAATGGCTAGACCCTGTTGTCAGCTTATTCATAAATTAACAGCTGGAATAACAGAAGTAAAAATCACATGTGTTAAGCCACACCCCCAACAAACACCCTGTAGCCCATGCCCCCTCTTATCGCTGGTTGGTATATTTTATTGATAAGTGACAATCTCATATCCATTCCAAATTGAAATGGTAAGAAACAAAGCGCTGTGGGTTGGACTAAGGCTCAGTGCATATTACCCTAAAAAAGCTTGTCCGTGCTGCTTCCACAAAAGACATGCTTCTTCATACGTCTGCCATCACTACTAAGTCAACATGTCTGTTTTTTTTACTTCACTATGTCATCCATTTTTCATATCTGCAAAAAAGAAAAAATAACCCAAAACATGCCGTTTTCTTTTTTTCTGCATCTCTCAGGGAAGATGAACAAAACAGGCGGCACACGGCTGACATCTGAGCGCTGTACTTTTTGTATTGTCATTGGCTTGCATGGATGAGTCTTGTCTGCACATCACATCACTATGGTGCATTTCATGATTTTTTTTCTCATGATCCATTTAAAAAAAACTGATGGGCGTCTTATCACATGGACCAATACGGGGCTGTGTGCTGCTGGAGTCAAGTCTGTTTGTTTACTCGGAGAGCACATGGACGAAAAACAACACTCGTGCCAGGGGCCTAAGAAACAAATACATACCTTCATCTTCAGTATGCAATATTCCAAGGGGTACATTTTAAATCTGAGCACAAAGTTCCAAAACACCTCCGGTCATGAAAGGGTGTAAGAAAGTAAAAGCTCTTGATTTTGCCGTTACATTCAGCATCAGGCGTCCTTTCCATTTTATATGTTACCTTTTTTTACTACTGTAGATATTTGCCGTGCAAATGGAAAGAGAAGAAGCTTCCAGAACACGAACAAACATTCTGCAGGCGCCGTCAGCTTATTCCAGGATGGGAGATATGAAAAATAATCAGAAATTACATACAGTGCATGAACAGCACTAAATCGTGTAACTACCTCACTATATATAAGGGGTTTATCAGCCACCACAGAGAGACGGCTACTTACCTACAGTACACTATATGGTGCCACATGCAGTATAATAAGCTGACGTGAGACGGCGCCCCAACCGCTATGATGCAACAACTATAGGGTAAATGCAAAAATGGGACTTACCCGGTGCGGGTGGGTGAGCCTCGCCAGAGACCCCCCACCTAACACCTCCATGTCCTGGTAGGCGTTATATATATTTTTGTTGGAAAACTTGGTCCAAGTTTCCTCAGGCTCCTATCTCCAGTCCGGAAAAAAGGAAGAAACAGAGGGAGCAAGCAGGGATCTGTCACACCCCTGGGTGGGGATGCGACTACATATAAATGAATGAAAGAAAAAATAAAAAAGATCCAGCGCTCCCAAAAAGGCCCTTTTTACTTAGTCAATCCAAGGCTTCTTAAGTATCAAAAAACATATAGGTACTTTATTAAAACATTTCCGACGCGTTTCATCGCATAGCCGCGACTTTTTCAAGTGACATACAAAACAATTACTGACCTTTATATACAAACATATAACAAGGCTTACCTATGTGGCAACCGCTGCATATCCTGTAATCAATGGCCCGTGTGACCGTGTAGTAACTTCCGGCCCACGGGAGAATTAACAGAGGACTTCCGGATCATGTATTGGACTTCCGGGTCCACTACCCACACTGAATTCCAGACAGTGTGACGTATCGCTATGAAGATCATGGGACGATTCAGGTCACACGATCATCAAGCGTCCTGTCGTCATTACGCCGGACGTAAGCCTTTAGAATCTTTAAATGGAGAATGCGTTGCCAGGGCAATGGGACGCTGTTCCCCAATATGAGCGTATGTCACGCTGTAAACCACATTGTTATTGAATTCTATAACCATTACATATAATCCTCATTCATTAAAAATATAAAAAACAATTAGTAATTGATTTATAATATGTAAAAATAGAAGAGGGGGCATATGAAGGCTATAAAACGTATGCTGTTCTATACATGCATAAGGATGTGTCTCATCCAATTTTAACCATAAATGTTCATTACCATATATGTACACACCCTATGCAGGGAGTTTTTCAATGGAGGAAAATCATATATTTACATACACAAGTGGCTATCTCTTTCTGCACCTGTACTAACCTAACTCGAATGTGGCCCTATCTCTCTAAAAACTAAGTATATCTCTGCTCTCATATATACTCTCACTAGATGACTAAATGGTTATATAAAATACGTAAATACCAATAAATACCCTATATATATATATTATTAAAAAAGCTTTTCTTTCCTTCCTCCTTCCCTTCCCCTTCTCCTCCCTACCTTTCTTTTCATATATCAATAAAAAACTGCCCCCGTAGTGGGAAATTAAATTGACTAAATAAATAGAGAAAACTGACTAGAATTTCTCCAAAACCTCGTTTAGGCCATGTGGGGTAAGTGTGTTTAATTTGTATATCCAATACATCTCCTTGATCCGTAGATTCCTAACGAACCGTAAGGAGATGCTTCCTAGTGGGGTAACTTTCAGGCCTGATGGATTACTATCATGATATATTTTAAAATGCCTAGAGATACTGTGTTGCATGAACCCCTTTTTTATATTACTCTTATGTCTTGAAACCCTTGCCCTCAGCATATTAAGTGTTCTTCCAACATATTTTTTATGGCATGGACATTCCAGTAAATATATTACACTCTTTGATCTGCACGTAAGATGTTGTTTTATCTGGATTTGCTCTTCTTCATGAGTTGTTACTTCCATGGTTTCATGAGTAATATGCATGCAGCTTTTGCACCTCTTTTTCCCACATCTATAAACACCCTTTTCCCCAGTTTTTTCATAATCCTCTAGATCTCCTTTCCCTCTTTTTTCTTTTTTCGGACGAGATGGGGCCAACATATTTTTGAGAGTCTTATTCTTTCTAAAGATGCATCTTGGGTTCTGCTCTATACATTTTCCTAAAAAAGGATCATTTCTCAGTAAGCCCCAATTCTTTTTGATTATCCTCTTGATCTCATTATGCTGTGAACTATATTTTGTTATAAACATAGTCTTAAGGGATCTATTTTCTTGTATCTCTTCCCTATTCCCTCTTTTATGCCTTCTTTCTGATATTGAGCTCACTTTCTTGTAGGCCCCCTCTATTATTTCTCCAGGATACCCCTTTTCCCTAAACCTTTGTTTCATAATGTCCGCCTGTGTTTCAAAATCAGAAATCTTTGAACAATTCCTTTTTATCCTTCTGAGTTGGCCATACGGAATATTTGTTCGCCAACTCTTGAGGTGGCAGCTATTAAACTCTAAAAAACTATTTGTGTCCACCGGTTTGAAGAATGTTTTTGTAATGATCTTTTCTTCTTCCGTAGATATCTCTAAAATACTATATTATGTGGACTGATAGTGTCAGTGAACTTCAAATTGTATTCATTTAAATTCAAAGTATCAATAAATTTTCTCAAACTTCCCAGGTCTCCTCTCAATATCATTAGGATATCGTCAATATATCGTTTATATAACCCAATACGTGGGTCTTTAAAACGATTCCTTTCAAATATGCCCATTACAAGATTGGCAAAACTTGGCGCACATTTAGTGCCCATAGCTGTGCCTCTTATCTGTTTGTAAAACACCTCATTATACGTAAAGCAATTATTGCTCAAAATAAAAGACATGGCCTTTATAAGGAAATCCTTTTGCTGAATGGGCATAAGGGGGTCCTCATCAAGGACTTCCCTTATGGCATCAATGCCCTGTTGATGTGATATATTAGAGTACAGGGCCTCAACATCTAATGAACACCATAACGATGGACTATGCCATTTTTCTTCCTTTAAGATCTCCAATAAATGGCCGGTGTCCTTAATATAGGGCGGTAGTGTTTTTACGTACCGTTGTAGTTGTATATCTACGTACTCTGATAGATGACTAGTTATAGAACACATACCGGCTATGATGGGGCGTCCAGGGGGGTTGTGTATACATTTGTGCACCTTGGGAATATGGTAAAAATAAGGGGTCTCTGGATCGATATTGGTGATATATTTATATTCCATTTTGGAAATACTATTCTCTTCTAGGGCTGTTTTCATCATATCGTGAACCGTTTTGTTAATTTCTCCCATGGGGTCTTTGGTTAGTCTCTTATAATACGATGCATCATCTAATATTCTTAATGCTTCTTTATGGTAATCAGAATGATCAATTCGAACAATCCCCCCTCCTTTATCTGCTTGTCTAACGACAACTTCCTTCTCCTTCATGAGTCTATCTAATGTTTTCCTCTGCTTTTCATTTAAATTGGGCCTATCCATTATGTTTCCCTTTTTACACATTACATTAAAATCCCTCAGGACATTTTGGTAAAAGAGCTCAAGGTGCTCACCCTTGGCTTCTATTGGATGAAATTTTGAATAAGGTTTCAAATCTGTAATAATGGGTTCCTCTAATGAAAATTCACTCACTGCACCCCTATTTTGTTCCTCACTGTTCATAATTCTATTTTTATCCTGTGAATGCTGTATGAAATATCTATGAGGGTAAGTTTACGAAGAAATGCGTTCAAATCAACGAAAAGATCAAACATGTTAGACCTCTGGGTAGGACTAAAGGAGAGACCTTTAGATACAATTTCTACTTCTTTTCTTCTGAGTAGATACTGCGAAATATTAAATATACCGCATTTTCTTGCCTCTTCAAAGGTAACTATTTCCTCATCTGTGTTAGATGTCTTTCCGTATTTCTTATGTTTCTTACCCCCCCTCCCCCCCCCCCCCTTGTGCCCCTTCTCTTGTCCCTTCCAGTTTTCTTTTTTGTATTTGGGTGCACTGCGTCAATGGGTGGTAAAACTGTGTGATCTTGGACCTGGCCCCTGGTCCACTGGCAATTCTGTGGGTTCTGACACCGCTTGGACTGGGGGTGTTGTTCACTGGTATGGTAGTCAGGGATGGTGCTATTTGGTTGGTTGTAACCAGAGGGCAATGAATGGTATCTTGTGACCCTAAAAAACCCGAACCTGAGGCTGTTTGATTATGATGATTATTGTTGCTCATCACTCCCTCTTTATGTCTGACCGTCGAATTGGCTAAACATAGATCTAAGATATCCGTAGGGGAGTCACCTAGGGGAGAGGTCAGGAGGGCTCTCTCAACAGGGTGTGATTAATTCAGGAGTAAAATATATGTGATCACTGTTCAATCTTTCTGAACTCCTTCTAGATGCGTCTAATCTCCTAATAGGTGTAGTAATGGGACTTGAATTTATGTCCCTTGTAGTCTCATATCTTGTGTCATCCACAGTAATCATGGATTGGAGATGAACGGTGTTTTCCCCTTCTCGTTCTTGGGGGTGTAAAACACTTCTTCTATTTGTAAAATCTTGTCCCCCCTCTGTTTGTGTCATATTATCCCTATTTATTCCATATCTGTGTCTAGTTGTAGGATATGGTGTACTTCTGGTGCTATAAAGATCCGAATTTGTATAGTTCCTCCTATTCTCTCCTCCCTTTCTTCCACCCCTCTAGTGATATCTGGGTTCTAATGGTCGTCGGGGATGAAAATTATCATGGGAACCATTGTGTTGGTTCCTTCTTAGATTCTGTTCTAGATTTTTTCTATGATTATTTGACCGGTTATAATTTTTAAAAACCCGTGTTTCCCCAAACCAGATTTTTTTGCGGGGGGAGGGGGGTATATATACATTTCTTACAGCAAAATTATCATGGCTACCTTTCCCCGACGTATGGGACTCATAAGGATTGCTCAAATTGTTCCTCTCATGTTCTTCTTTTCTCCGTGATGGTGCTCCTTGTGCATGGCTCCTTTGGGGTCTTTTTCTCTTATAGTCCTTAGAAAAAAAACTTTTTAATTAAAATCATCTAAAAGGTAGGGAGGAGAAGGGGAAGGGAAGGAGGAAGGAAAGAAAAGCTTTTTTAATAATATATATATATATATATATATATATATATATATATATATATATATATATATATATAGGGTATTTATTGGTATTTAAGTATTTTATATAACCATTTAGTCATCTAGAGAAATATAAGATGGATAGCGCTCCAAGAAATGGATGGGGAATGGTTGTCAAGATACACAAGAAGTGTGCACAGGGATGTGGAGGGAATCCCACAGGAAGACGCAAAATGAAAACGACTCACCCCGTGACGCCGGGCCCGCGTGCAAGGCGCCCGCGCGTCAACATCCGAGATGGTGTATCAATCCACAATGTAAGTGATGGTTCCTCACACCGGTCCCAAAAGACATCTTGAAGAGAGCAGCTGGGTTGCTCCCAGCGATGAAAAAAACACCGCGGGATAAAACACAAATCAATAAAGTGAAAGAAAATTAGCCAGCGCTCCGGTGTTACGGAAAGGTACAGATGATGCAGAAATGTATACTGAAAGAGGAGTTTATATAGTTATTGATATGACTTACTTCACAGGGGTGCTAATGCTCAAGCACCCCTGAATCCAAGATGGCAGACAAATGTATACGAAGGTTCTTTATTGCGACGCGTTTCGGCCGTAATCTCGGCCTTTCTCAAGCATAAAAACACATACAACATGCCTGCACTATATAGTGCGGGTAATGAACACATAATTGCATGGCCTGCACAAATGGTATTACAATAAGTTAAATAAAAGACATGGGATGGATGATGCATCAGGAAGTCAGGAGTTAGTTATCACTGACTTATGGGTTAGATGATATAGCAAGCTGGGGATTGATACCAGGGTTTATCCTCAGCCTGTGACGTCTTGCATAGGGTGTAGCTATGGTGAATGCACCTATCACATGATCAAGGGGCCATATTGACGTCATAGTCATGGGAGAAAACAAAACATAAAAAAAAAAAAGAAAAGAAAAAAAAAAATATATATATATATATATAAGGATATTATGCGTATGTCTTTCCGGGAGTTACTCATCTACCACCGCTGGGGTGGTGGGCGGGCGCGCTTCTAATGGCGCTCGTGATGGAGACACGCATGCTCCATCCTACGGCGTTTCCGTTGCCATAGTGATGGAGGCATCAGACATAGTCTGGATGACGTTTAGGGGAGGGCCTAAAGGAGATGGCGCTTGACATGTAATAACTCCCAGCGGTTCATGCCGCTGCGTTCCAGCGCTCCATCCCACAGCGCTCACGTGGTCCGAGCGACGTACAGGGGAGGATCCCAGAAGGATGACGCTGAACACGTGACGATCCTCATTTTTGAAATACATCTCAAAGCTGCACCAATGTTACTATATTGAGATGGTACCTGAAGGGTTACTTAAATGAGAGTAGTCAGGAGATACTCACCCGTAGATGAATGAATAAATACGAGGTATATAACAACACTTCCCTAAGACTATGTTTGTCAAATCACTATAGTAACAGGGACTCGGTGGGATCAACTGCTGAGGGGCCATCATGCCTTATAAGTCACCATAACAACTGGAGAACGCTGTAGCTATCGCGTAGTCCTTCTGGGTTCCCGTCCTGTAGGTTGCCATGACTACTGGAACACAGTGAGACGAGCCGATGAGGATCGTCACGTGTTCAGCGTCATCCTTCTGGGATCCTCCCCTGTACGTCGCTCGGACCACGTGAGCGCTGTGGGACGGAGCGCTGGAACGCAGCGGCATGAACCGCTGGGAGTTATTACATGTCAAGCGCCATCTCCATTAGACCCTCCCCTAAACGTCATCCAGACTATGTCTGATGCCTCCATCACTATGGCAACGGAAACGCCGTAGGATGGAGCATGCGTGTCTCCATCACGAGCGCCATTAGAAGCGCGCCCGCCCACCACCCCAGCGGTGGTAGATGAGTAACTCCCGGAAAGAGATACGCATAATATCCTTATATATATATATTTATTTTTTCTTTTTTTGTTTTTAATGTTTTGTTTTCTCCCGTGACTATGACGTCAATATGGCCCCTTGATCATGTGATAGGTGCATTCACCATAGCTACACCCTATGCAAGACGTCACAGGCTGAGGATAAACCCTGGTATCAATCCCCAGCTTGCTATATCATCTAACCCATAAGTCAGTGATAACTAACTCCTGACTTCCTGATGCATCATCCATCCCATGTCTTTTATTTAACTTATTGTAATACCATTTGTGCAGGCCATGCAATTATGTGTTCATTACCCGCACTATATAGTGCAGGCATGTTGTATGTGTTTTTATGCTTGAGAAAGGCCGAGATTACGGCCGAAACGCGTCGCAATAAAGAACCTTCGTATACATTTGTCTGCCATCTTGGATTCAGGGGTGCTTGAGCATTAGCACCCCTGCGAAGTAAGTCATATCAATAACTACATAAACTCCTCTTTCAGTATACATTTCTGCATCAACTGTACCTTTCCGTAACACCGGAGCGCTGGCTAATTTTCTTTCACTTTATTCATTTAGTCATCTAATGAGAGTATATATGAGAGCAGAGATATACTTAGTTTTTAGAGAGATAGGGCCACATTCGAGTTAGGTTAGTACAGGTGCAGAAAGAGATAGCCACTTGTGTATGTAAATATATGATTTTCCTCCATTGAAAAACTCACTGCATAGGGTGTGTACATATATGGTAATGAATAGAGATGAGCGAGCACCAAAATGCTCGGGTGCTCGTTACTCGGGACGAACCTTTTGCAATGCTCGAGGGTTTGTTTCGAGTAACGAACGCCGTTGAAGTCAATGGGCGACCCGAGCATTTTTGTATATCGCCGATGCTCGCTAAGGTTTTCATTTGTGAAAATTTGGGCAATTCAAGAAAGTGATGGGAACGACACAGCAACGGATAGGGCAGGCAAGGGGCTACATGTTGGGCTGCATCTCAAGTTCACAGGTCCCACTATTAAGCCACAATACCGGCAAGAGTGGGCCCCCCCCCCCTCCCAACAATTTTTACTTCTGAAAAGCCCTCATTAGCAATGCATACCTTAGCTAAGCACCACACTACCTCCAACAAAGCACAATCACTGCCTGCATGACACTCCACTGCCACTTCTCCTGGGTTACATGCTGCCCAACCTCCCCCCCCCCCCGCACGACCCAGTGTCCACAGTGCACACCAAACTGTCCCTGCCCAGCCTTCAGCTGCCCTCATGCCACGCCACACTCATGTCTATTTATAAGTGCGTCTGCCATGAGGAGGAACCGCAGGCACACACTGCAGAGGGTTGGCACGGCTAGGCAGCGACCCTCTTTAAAAGTGGCGGGGCGATAGCCCACAATGCTGTACAGAAGCAATGAGAAATCCAATCCTGTGCCACCTCCATCTGGAGCTGCGCACGTGGGCATAGCAATGGGGAACCTATGTGCCACACACTATTCATTCTGTCAAGGTGTCTGCATGCCCCAGTCAGACCGCGGTTTTTTATAAATAGTCACAGGCAGGTACAACTCCGCAATGGGAATTCCGTGTGCACCCACAGCATGCGTGGCTCCCTGGAACCCACCGGCGGTACATAAATATATCCCATTGCATTGCCCATCACAGCTGAGGTAATGTCGTGCTTAATGCAGGTGGGCTTCGGCCCACACTGCATGCCCCAGTCTGACTGGGGTTCTTTAGAAGTGGACACATGCAGTTACAACTCCGTGTGGACCCACAGCATGGGTGGGTGCCAGGAAGCCACCGGCGGTACATAAATATATCCCATTGCAGTGTCCAACACAGCTGATGTCAGCTGTAATGCAGGTGGGCCAAAAATTAATTGGATTACACTGTAGGCGAGGGCCCCCAAAAATTGGTGTACCAACAGTACTAATGTACCTGAGAAAAATTGTCCATGCCCAACCAAGAGGGCAGGTGAAACCCATTAATCGCTTTGGTTAATGTAGCTTAATTGGTAACTAGGCCTGGAGGCAGCCCAGTTAAAATAAAAATTGGTTCAGGCGCAAGTTTCAACACTTTAATGAGCATTGAAACGTATAAAAATTGTTTACAAAAATTATATGACTGAGCCTTGTGGGCCTAAGAAAAATTGCCCGTTCGGCGTGATTACGTCAGGTTTCAGGAGGAGGAGCAGGAGGAGGAGGATGAATATTATACACAGATTGATGAAGCTAAAAGGTCCACATTTTTGATGGTGATAGAGAACAATGCTTCCATCCGCGCGTGCAGCCTACGTTTTGTTTAGGTATCGCTGCTGTCCGCTGGTGGAGAAGAGAAGTCTGGGGAAATCCAGGCTTTGTTCATCTTGATGAGTGCAAGCCTGTCGGCACTGTCGGTTGACAGGTGGGTACGCTTATCAGTGATGATTCCCCCAACCACACTAAACACACTCTGTGACAAGACGCTAGCCGCAGGACAAGCAAGCACCTCCAGGGCATACAGCGCGAGTTCAGGCCACGTGTCCAGCTTCGACACCCAGTAGTTGTAGGGGGCAGAGGCGTCACGGAGGATGGTCGTGTGATCGGCTACGTACTCCCTCACCATCCTTTTACAGTGCTCCCGCCGACTCAGCCTTGACTGGGGAGCGGTGACACAGTCTTGCTGGGGAGCCATAAAGCTGTCAAGGGCCTTAGAGAGTGTTCCCCTGCCTGTGCTGTACATGCTGCCTGATCTCTGCGCCTCCCCTGCTACCTGGCCCTCGGAACTGCGCCTTCGGCCACTAGCGCTGTCGGATGGGAATTTTACCATTAGTTTGTCCACCAGGGTCCTGTGGTATAGCATCACTCTCGAACCCCTTTCCTCTTCGGGTATGAGAGTGGAAAGGTTCTCCTTATACCGTGGGTCGAGCAGTGTGTACACCCAGTAATCCGTAGTGGCCAGAATGCGTGTAACGCAAGGGTCACGAGAAAGGCATCCTAACATGAAGTCAGCCATGTGTGCCAGGGTACCTGTACGCAACACATGGCTGTCCTCACTCGGAAGATCACTTTCAGGATCCTCCTCCTCAGGCCATACACGCTGAAAGGATGACAGGCAAGCAGCATGTGTACCCTCAGCAGTGGGCCAAGCTGTCTCTTCCCCCTCCTCCTCATCCTCCTCATGCTCCTCCTCCTCCTCAACGCGCTGAGATATAGACAGGAGGGTGTTCTGACTATCCAGCGACATACTGTCTTCCCCCGGCTCTGTTTCCGAGCGCAAAGCGTCTGCCTTTATGCTTTGCAGGGAACTTCTCAAGAGGCATAGCAGAGGAATGGTGACGCTAATGATTGCAGCATCGCCGCTCACCATCTGGGTAGACTCCTCAAAGTTTCCAAGGACCTGGCAGATGTCTGCCAACCAGGCCCACTCTTCTGTAAAGAATTGAGGAGGCTGACTCCGACTGCGCCGCCCATGTTGGAGTTGGTATTCCACAATAGCTCTACGCTGCTCATAGAGCCTGGCCAACATGTGGAGCGTAGAGTTCCACCGTGTGGGCACGTCGCACAGCAGTCGGTGCACTGGCAGATGAAACCGATGTTGCAGGGTGTGCAGGGTGGCAGCGTCCGTGTGGGACTTGCGGAAATGTGCGCAGAGCCGACGCACCTTTCCGAGCAGGTCTGACAAGCATGGGTAGCTTTTCAGAAACCGCTGAACCACCAAATTAAAGACGTGGGCCAGGCATGGCACGTGCGTGAGGCTGCCGAGCTACAGAGCCGCCACCCGGTTACGGCCGTTGTCACACACGACCATGCCCGATTGGAGGCTCAGCGGCGCAAGCCAGCGGTCGGTCTGCTCTGTCAGACCCTGCAGCAGTTCGTGGGCCGTGGGCCTCTTATCTCCTAAGCTGAGTAGTTTCAGCACGGCCTGCTGACGCTTGCCCACCGCTGTGCTGCCACGCCGCGCGACACCGACTGCTGGCGACGTGCTGCTGCTGCTGACACATCTTGATTGCGAGACAGAGGTTGCATTGGAGGAGGAGGAGGGTGGTTTAGTGGAGGAAGCATACACCGCCGCAGATACCACCACCGAGCTGGGGTCCGCAATTCTGGGGGTGGGTAGGACGTGAGCGGTCCCAGGCTCTGACTCTGTCCCAGCCTCCACTAAATTCACCCAATGTACCGTCAGGGAGATATAGTGGCGCTGCCTGCCTGTGCTTGTCCACGTGTCCGTTGTTAAGTGGACCTTGGCAGTAACCGCGTTGGTGAGGGTGCGTACAATGTTGCGGGAGACGTGGTCATGCAGGGCTGGGACAGCACATCGGGAAAAGTAGTGGCGACTGGGAACTGAGTAGCGCGGGGCCACCGCCGCCATCATACTTTTGAAAGACTCTGTTTCCACAACCCTATACGGCAGCATCTCAAGGCTGATAAATTTTGCTATGTGCACGTTTAACGCTTGAGCGTGCGGGTGCGTGGCGGCGTACTTGCGCTTGCGCTCCAACAGTTGCGCTAGCGACGGCTGGACGGTGCGCTGACAGACATTGGTGGATGGGGCCGAGGACAGCGGAGGTGAGGGTGTGGGTGCAGGCCAGGAGACGGTAGTGCCTGTGCCCTGAGAGGGGGGTTGGATCTCAGTGGCAGGTTGGGGCACAGGGGGAGAGGCAGTGGTGCAAACCGGAGGTGGTGAACGGCCTTGTCCCACCTTGTGGGGTGCTTGGCCATCATATGTCTGCGCATGCTGGTGGTGGTGAGGCTGGTGGTGGTGGCTCCCCGGCTGATCTTGGCGCAACAAAGGTTGCACACCACTGTTCGTCGGTCGTCTGCACTCTCAATGAAAAACTGCCAGACCTTTGAGCACCTCAGCCTCTGCAGGGTGGCATGGCGCGAGGGGGCGCTTTGGGAAACAGTTGGTGGATTATTCGGTCTGGCCCTGCCTCTACCCCTGGACACCGCACTGCCTCTTGCAACCTGCCCTGCTGCTGCCCTTGCCTCCCCCTCTGAAGACCTGTCCTCAGTAGGCGTAGCAAACCAGGTGGGGTCAGTCACCTCATTGTCCTGCTGCTCTTCCTCCGAATCCTCTGTGTGCTCCTCCCTCGGATTTACTGCCCTTACTACTACCTCACTGATAGACAACTGTGTCTCATCGTCATCGTCCTCCTCACCCACTGAAAGGTCTTGAGACAGTTGCCGGAAGTCCCCAGCCTCATCCCCCGGACCCAGGGAACTTTCCAAAGGTTGGGCATAAGTCACGATAAACTCCTCTGGTGGGAGAGGAACCACTGCTGCCCAATCTGAGCCGGGGCCCGAGAACAGTTCCTGGGAGTCTGCCCGCTCCTCAGAATGTGTCATTGTAATGGAGTGAGGAGGCTGGGAGGAAGGAGGAGCAGCAACCAGAGGATTCAGAGTTGCAGCAGTGGACGGCGCATAACTCTGGGTGGACGATAGATTGCTGGATGCACTTTCTGCCATCCACGACAGGACCTGCTCACACTGCTCATTTTCTAATAAAGGTCTACCGCGTGGACCCATTAATTGTGAGATGAATGTGGGGATGCCAGAAACGTGCCTCTCTCCTAATCCCGCAGCAGTCGGCTGCGATACACCTGGATCAGGAGCTCGGCCTGTGCCCACACCCTGACTTGGGCCTCCGCGTCCTCGCCCGCGTCCACGTCCTCTAGGCCTACCCCTACCCCTCAGCATGGTGTATTACCAGTAGTACAGAAACAGAACGCTGTAATTAAATGTGCCGCTTATTGGCCTGTGGTTGGAGGCTGACTTCGCTTACGGAACGCCAGGAAATAATTTTGCGCAAGCCTGCTGTAACACTTAGCTGGCTGCGTATGAATTAGGAGGACTACTACACCCAGCAGAGACCCAGAACACTGAAGACAGTCACAGGCAGCCCAAATAGATTTTTTTCCCCAAATGTTTTTGCAAAGGCCCACTGCCTATATTCAATCAATATATCTCTTCTCTCTCTGCGTCACCACTACTGGCCCTGGAGTATGTCAAAGAACTGCAGAGTGTTGCACTGTGGACTGCAATACAGCGGTGATTTAACAGCCAACACAGAGCCAGGAAATAATTTTGCGCAAGCCTGCTGTAACACTTAGCTGGCTGCGTATGAATTAGGAGGAGTACTACACCCAGCACAGACCCAGAACACTGAGGACAGTCACAGACAGCCCAAATACATTTTTTTCCCCAAATGTTTTTGCAAAGGCCCACTGCCTATATTCAATAAATATGTCTTCTGTCCCTGCCTCACAATATATGTCTTCTGTCCCTGCCTCACAATATATGTCTTCTGTCCCTGCCTCACAATATATGTCTTCTGTCCCTGCCTAACCACCACTTCTGGCCCTGGAGTATTACTGCAGGGTTCAATGCTCTGCACGGCCGATATACCAAAAAAAAAAAAGTTCAACACTGCAAAAAGCAGCCTCCACAGTACTGCACACGGTTAGATGTGGCCCTAAGAAGGACCGTTGGGGTTCTTGAAGCCTAAAATACTCCTAACGCTCTCCCTATAGCAGCTCCACCAAGACAGCACTTTCCCTCCTCTATGTCAGAACTAGAGATGAGCGAACACGTTCGGCTCCGCCCCTTTTTCGCCCGAACACCGAACTTTGCGAACACTTCAGTGTTCGGGCGAAAAAGTTCGGGGGCCGCCGTGGCAGCGCGGGGGGGTGCGGCGGGGAGTGGGGGGGAGAGGGAGAGAGAGAGGGCTCCCCCCTGTTCCCCGCTACTGCCGCCCGCGCCGCCGCGCATCTCCCCGCCCACCGGCGGCACCCGGACACTTACGCGCGAACACTGCAGTGTTCGGCAAAGCCGGTGTCCGGGTGCGGATGTGTCCGTAACGGACACGTTCGCTCATCCCTAGTCAGAACGCATCTGTGGCGAGCCGCGGGAGGGGCCGATTTATGTACTCGGGTGACACCTGATCTCGCCAGCCACTCACTGCAGGGGGGTGGTATAGGGCTTGAACGTCGCAGGGGGAAGTTGTAATGCCTTCCCTGTCTTTCTATTGGCCAGAAAAGCGCGCTAATGTCTCAGAGATGAAAGTGAAAGTAACCCGAACATCGCGTGGTGCTCGTCACGAGTAACGAGCATCTCGAACACGCTAATACTCGAACGAGTATCAAGCTCAGACGAGTATGTTCGCTCATCTCTAGTAATGAACATTTATGGTTAAAATTGGATGAGACACATCCTTATGCATGTACAGAACAGCATATGTTTTATAGCCTTCATATGCCCCCTCTTCTATTTTTACATAATATAAATCAATTACTAATTGTTTTTTATATTTTTAATGAATGAGGATTATATGTAATGGTTATAGAATTCAATAACAATGTGGTTTACAGCGTGACATACGCTCATATCGGAGAACAGCGTCCCATTGCCCTGGCAACGCATTCTCCATTTAATGATTCTAAAGGCTTACATCCGGCGTAATGACGACAGGACGCTTGATGATCGTGTGACCTGAATCGTCCCATGATCTTCATAGCGATACGTCACACTGTCTGGAATTCAGTGTGGGTAGTGGACCCAGAAGTCCAATACATGATCCGGAAGTCCTCTGTTAATTCTCCCGTGGGCCGGAAGTTACTACATGGTCACCCGGGCAATTGATTACAGGATATGCAGCGGTTGCCACATAGGTAAGCCTTGTTATATGTTTGTATATAAAGGTCAGTAATTGTTTTGTATGTCACTTGAAAAAGTCGCGGGTATACGACGAAACGCGTCGGACATGTTTTAATAAAGTACCTATATGTTTTTTGATACTTAAGAAGCCTTGGATTGATTAACTAAAAAGGGCCTTTTGGGGAGCGCTGGATCTTTTTTATTTTTTCTTTCATTCATTTACATGCAGTATAATGTCACCACTAACCTCCAGTATAATAAATGGTGCCACACACAGTATAATGTCACCACTAACCTCTAGTATAATAAATGGTGCCACACTCAGTATAATGTCACCCCTAACCTCCAGTATAATAAATGGTGCCACACACAGTATAATGTCACCACTAACCTCCAGTATAATAAATGGTGCCACACACAGTATAATGTCCCCACTAACCTCCGGTATAATAAATGGTGCCACACACAGTATAATGTCACCACTAACCTCCAGTATAATAAATGGTGCCACACACAGTATAATGTCCCCACTAACCTCCGGTATAATAAATGGTGCCACACACAGTATAATGTCACCACTAACCTCCGGTATAATAAATGGTGCCACACACAGTATAATGTCACCACTAACCTCCGGTATAATAAATGGTGCCACACACAGTATAATGTCACCACTAACCTCCAGTATAATAAATGGTGCCACACACAGTATAATGTCCCCACTAACCTCCGGTATAATAAATGGCGCCACACTCAGTACGTGTAAAAGGCATCTATCACTAGACACATGCTGCCGGATCTGAGAGCTGCATAAACTAGTGGCCGAAACCCCAATAATGGCGCTGGGTCACTTCCTGGATTTCTGTCATTATTTTCCATAAAATCACTTTTTCTGCACCAGTATCAGCAGCTGTTCAGGAACATGGCACCGCGCCACTTCTAAACCCCCCTCCACCCCCCGGTCTCATTCCTGGGCCACACGGCACCCCTTACACAATCCACAGCTCTTTCAGTGGAAGCACATCTTGTCTCTCAATTCCTGGATCTCCTCAATCAGCAGCAATAGGGTTATCACCCCTTTCCCCAAAATATAACAAACAAATTTAAATTAAAAGGGTCTGATTTGAGGGCGGGGCTTAACATGGAGTGTGATTAGTCAGCTCTGTCCTCCATATCAGCACACAGTCCCCCGTACAGCCCTCCTAAATACATACAATATATATCTTACTTCACAGTTTATGTCAGGACTACTTTCCGGTCCTGCATGGCTAATACACCTATGGCTCTTATACAGTGTTGGTAAGACGTTACAAAATAATCCCACCCTAAAAGGCAATCCGTAGTGGACACGTTCAGGAAACAGGTCACAGAGCTCAAAGACTTTTGTGCCTCCTGCCAGGAAAGGGTTGCTGCTATGCAATGAGAGATCGAGGGGTTATAGTGGCAACTCTTGGAGATGCGCAATTCAGTGCCAGACGTCTGCATGCCACTGCCACCGAAATATGCCATTTCGGTGGCAGCGACATGCATGCCATTAGGACCGACAATTTTGTCTATTTTAATCTTTTTAAGACATCTCTGCACTTCTTCTTGGGTAGACTGGTGACATTTAGTGGAGAGTTTACTTTATCACTCTGCATCTCATCTGACATTTCATTTTGCTCTATGAATACATTGGAAAAAGAACTATTTAACAGATTTGCTTTCTCCTCATCACCCTCTACTATTTTCCCTCATTACTTTTTAATGGGCCAATACTTTCCGCATTAATCGTTTTGCTCTTTATAGAGTTGAAGAACAGTTTAGGGTTAGTTTTTGTCTCTTTGGCAAGAAGTCTCTCCGTCTCCATCTTTGCTGCTTTTATTTGCTTTTTGTATAATTTATTTTTTCCTTATAGGTTTTTAGTGCTTCTTCACGTCTTCTTGTTTTAGTGGTTTAAACCCTTTTTTAGCTGTTTATTGCCCCTTTACATCTTTATTGCGCCACATTCGTTTTTTCCTATTACAAACATTTTTTCTGTAAAGTATGGACTCCTCACAGTTAGTATTTAAGATGGTTTTAAAAATGTCCTTTTTATTGTCACTGTCTACATTTCTCAGGTGCCCAGTTTATATCCGGATAATTAAAGTCCCCCATATAATAATTACCTCATTGTGATTTGCTACTTCATCTATTTGCTTCAATAATAGATTTTCAGTAGCTTCAGTTATATTTGGTGGTCCATAGAGAACCCCTATGAGGATTTTATTGTTGCTTTTCCCTCTGTGTTCATGCAAATGTTCATCCCCCTCCCATATATCTCCTCATAATGTGGGCTTTAAACAGAATTTCACATAAAGACAAACCCCTCCCCCTTTTCAGTTTTTTACTATCCCTTCTAAACAGACTGCAACCCTGTGTGTTCACTCCCCAGTCACAGCTTTCATCCAACCAGGTCTCCGTTATTCCCACTATGTTGTAGTTTGATTCGGACATTATTACTTCCAGTTCGTCTACTTTATTGTTCAGACTTCTAGCATTAGTCACCATTCAGTTTAGAAGGTTCTGGTTATTTTTATATTAACTGTATCCTTACTAACTGTTCTGCCAGTTCTTCCTGTACTAGCCCCTCCCATCGCCCCACCCCCATTTCCATTACTTAGTCCCAGGGCACTGTCTACATTGTCTCCCCCCCATCCCTTTTTTTTGCCCTCCCGCAGTCCCAATCATTCATTAGTGTGCAGTTTAAGAATGATGCATTGGTTATTTTTAATTTAATCAAAGCTCAGGAAACTCACAATTTGGGATTAATGTGCCTGAGCTCTCTGACTGGAATGGCTGAAGTCTCTCCTTCCAAAGACTCGGTCTTGTTCTGACTGACTGATATCTAACTGTGCTACTCTCCTCACTCCCTGTACCTTCAGACTGACTGGTTCACTGTTCTCTGCTCTGATGAAAAACTCACCACTCATTTGTTTACCTCCCTAATCTCCTGCTGCCCTTCTGGTGTGGGACATGGTACGGGTAGTATTTCAGAAAATACTACTTTGGAGGTTCTTGTGTTAAAAGGGTTTTGTCATTAGAACAAAACCCTGTCCCCCAGCTTGGACATGCGTAAAATAAGAATAAGGGCACCCTCACCTCTCTTGGGACACAGCTGACAGTCGCTGCTTATATTCAACGGAGATGTCTGGGTAGGCGGCCAATGGAAATACTTGACCGTTACAGCCAATCGAAGGCTGCATTGTCACATTCCTAAACTCTTGGCATCATGGTGCCCAGGATATGAACACTGATGCTAGGAGCACAGATGGTGATGCAACCTCTGGTTGGCTACACCGGTCACGTGCTTCTGCCGTCCAACTACCAAGAAGTCACTGCCGAATATTGGTGGCAACTTTCAACCACATCCTGTGACTGCATGTGAGGTGAGTATACCCTCATTTTTTGTTTTATGCGGGGCACAGCCGGGGGTGGGATTTTGTCCTAATGACAAAACCCCTTTAAGATTACAACCTAGTTCCCTGAAATGTTTTAAGGATCTCCCTCTAACTTTGTCATTGGTGCCAATGTGTACCATGACAGCTGGATCCTCACCAGCCCCTCCCAGTGATCTGTCAACCCGATCCACAGTGTATCGAACTTGACTGCCAGGAAGACACTTCACCATTCGACGATCCTGGTCTTTGTGGCAAATTGCCGTTTTTTGCCCCAATAGCAACAGTGACTCCCATAGTGGCCTCAGTATAGAAGTGGCGGCTTCTGAGCGACTCCCTGACTTCTGCCGCAGAGCCTCAGCAGCCTCTCCGTGGCGTTATTGGGTGATTATTTAAAATAATTTGGGACGCCAGAGCTGAATAGCACAAAATGTGGAGTGAAGAAATTTTTTTTCCCTTAAATGGGGAAAATTGGCTTTTACCTTATTCGATTTTCTTTGCCTTCCTCTGGATCAACATTGGGGGGGTAATAGACTGAACTGGATGGACGGAGGTCTTTTTTTGGCCTTACAAACAATGTTAAGGCCCATTTACACAGGAAGATTGTCGGGCGAACGATGCCCGACACTCGTCCCTGTATCCCCGCACTCCCATGCTCCGGCACAAGAGCTAGTATAGCTGGCTCACACACGGAGCGGCCAGCAGGGGAACGGGGCAGTGCAGGAGATTTCTCTCCTTCCGCTCCCCCGCCCCTCTCCATTTAGATACACAGCGGCCATTCGCTATTGAACCACGGCTGTTTAAACTGCACGATGAGCTTCATCATTCATCTTTTATGCAGCATAAACGATCAGTAATGAAGCTCATCGCTCATTGTTAAGTTTAAACAGCCGCCGTTCAATAGCGAACGGCCGCTGTGTATCTCAATGGAGAGGGGCGGGGGAGCGAGAGGAGAGGAATCTGCACTACCCCGCCCCCCTGCGTGAGATCGCTGACGATGGCTGAAGTCTCTCCTCCCGACACCTCGGTCTCAGGCTGCATTCAGACGAACGTATATCGGCTCGGTTTTCACGCTGAGCCGATATACGTTGTCCTCGTGTGCAGGGGGGGAGGATGGAAGAGGCGGGAGCAGGAACTGAGCTCCTGTCCCCTCTCTGCCCCTCTGCACTATTTGCAATGGGGGCAGGCGGTGCGGGGGCATGGTTAAGTTTCGATAATTAGCCCCCCCCCCCATTGCAAATAGTGCAGAGGGGCGGAGAGGAGGTGGAGAGGGGGCGGGAGCTCAGTTCCTGCTCCTGGCTCTTCCATCCTCCCCCCCTGCACACGAGGACAACGTATATCGGCTCGGCGTGAAAACCGAGCCGATATACATTCTGGGGAATGCACCCTCACTCTGACTGCGCTGCTCTCCTCTCTCGTTGCCCCTCCAGACTGACTATTTCTCTGTTCTCTGACTAAACACTCACCTGACGGCTCCTCTGCTCTGATGCTCTCGGCTTGCCAGCCTATCAGCTCCTACCACCCCCTATTCCTACTGCTGTCCAATGAGAGCTACATCTGCCGGCAACCAAAAAGAAATAAATGGTTGCCGGGAAGACTAATAATAGTTCAGTTGCAGGGCAGGTTAACCTCTGCTCGTCTGGGATACATTCTAATGCCGAGATCTTGGGACTCACTCGGCTCACATCCACACTCCAAACGCTATGGGATGTCGCTCTTCCTCTTCCATCTTCACCTACATGGAAGCTGAAGGTGCTTCCATATGGCACTCTCTCAGGTAGACAAGATGGAAGACTTCTTCCCGCTCTCAAGCACTCACATTTATAACTTCAATTGTACCACATGACATGACAAACTGACACAATTACATGCAAGCAATGATTTTATTGGAGTTAACCTCTCAAGCGCTGCAGCTGTGCAACACACACACTGGATATGACAGGACAAGTTTTGCACAGTGCATCTACATAGGACAAAAGATGTATGACATTTATCAAGGGGACCAAGATAGTGTTCTGGGCCACTATAGCTCCCCTGCAGGTATTCACTCAGTGGCACTGCTAAGTGGCACTGATTCCAGGTGTACACTGTGATGTCAGTGTGCACCCGGGATCCTCCTGCCCCATCCCCTGACAGCTCCTCTTTGATTCTGCTAGAGCAGAGGGGAGCAGGTGTATGGACAAGCACACTGACATCATAGTGTGCACCTGGGATCAGCGCCAACAGCAGCAACAAGCAGAGGAGCAGTGGCACTTCGATGTGGAGGAAGGGGTAAATATATGGGTCTCAGGGGGGCACTATTACTACTGGGACTATTATAGGTAATCCTATTAGTAATAATGTCCCCTATATCAGCCCCAGTAGTAATAGCATTAGTACTGGGACCACTGTGGGGTGTAACTATTTCTGGGGCTGCTGTGGGATGTCACTATTACTACAAAAGCCATGGTGGGATGTCACTATTACTACTTGGACTATTGTGGGGGGGTCAATATTAAGACTGGGGCTGCTGTGGGATGTCACTATTACTACTGAAGCCACTGTATGGGGTCACTATTACTACTGGGGCCTCTGTGGAATGTCACTTTTACTACTGGGGCCACTGTGGGGGTCAATATTACTACTAGGGCCACTGTGGGATGTCACTATTACTACTGGGGCTGCTCTGGGGGGTCATAATTACTGCTGGGGCCGCTCTGGGGGTCACTATTATGGCTGGGGCCTCTCTGGGGGTCACTATTATGGCTGGGGCCTCTCTGGGGGTCACTATTACAGCTTAGGCTGCTCTGGGGGGTCAATATTACTACTAGGGCCACTGTGGGATGTCACTATTACTACTGGGGCTGCTCTGGGGGTCACTATTACAGCTGGGGCTGCTCTGGAGGTCACCATTATGGCTGAGGCCGCTCTGGGGGTCACTATTACTGATGGGATATGTTTACTCATGGCAGAAATGCTGCAGAATGTCCTCAGTAGAAACTTTCGTGGCAGATTGTGCAACATTTCCACATCCAAAAAGCAGTCAAAATCTGCACCATGTCTATTTTGAAACAGCACTGTCCTCTGTATATTGACGGAGGTAAAATTATACGTCGTGATAATCCCCATCCCCTGATGTGTTGGCACTCTGCGATAAATAAATGGGTTTTGGTTTGAAGTTTGGGTACTCGGTCTTTAAAAGGTTCGCCATCACTGCTTATGACTCACACAAAACGAAGCAAATTCAAAAATTTTTAAATCCAAAGCTCTCCCACAAATTTCAATCCTCAGAAAGTAGCACCGAACAACCCTATCTCCATATAAAAAAATTTGAGGACGTTATCAGTGCCCTTCCTAAAGGCAAAAGTTCAGGCCCAGAAGGCTTCAGTGCCATTTACTATAAAACATTTAAAGACATGCTAATCCCTGCTTTACACAAATACTTTATTTACATCAACGCCACTAATGGTTTCCCTAGTGAAGCTCTTACCGCCCACATTTTTCTCATCCCCAAAGATGGGAAAGATATTACCCTCTGCAGTAGCTGTAGGCCAATCTCACTAATCAACCATGACATTACATCGTATGCAAAAATCCTTGGCAATAGAATCAAACTTCTCCCGAATCTCATCAACATGGAACAAGTGGGATTCACACCCCACAGACAAGCAAAACCCCTCTAGCTCTTCTTATGACTGACTCAGAGAAGGTGTTCGATAGGGTAAACTGGCTTTTTCTTAAAATGACCCTGCAAAAATTGGGCTTCCCTGAAGACTTTATTGATAAGATTATGGCTCTATAGAAAATCCCCTCAGCCAAAATTAAAGTCAACGAAAACCTTTCCCAGCCTTTCACTATTAATAACGACACAAGGTAGGGCTGCCCTCTTTCCCCTCTTCTAATTATACATACAATGGAGGTCTACTTGAAAAGAATAAGGTAAAACCAACAAATTATGGTCGAACATAACACAAGACAGCAAGCTGTGCAGATGATGTCCTGTTATTTCTAACCAACCATCATCTTTCTCTTAAACCAATACTGAGAGAATTTGAGCTTTTAAGTCAAATCTCTAATTTTAAACTTAATATTTCAAAATCAGAACTCCTCAATATAAATATTGATAAAACAACGTGGGCCCTGCTATCCAAAAAATCCCCCTTTAAAAACACTTGCTCCCACATAACATACCTAGGAACCAAAATTTCCCCAGACCTATCCGAAATATACAAACTAATAGAGATGAGCGAGCGTACTCGTCTGAGCTTGATGCTCGCTCGAGTATTAGGGTACTCGAGACGCTCGTTACTCGAGACGAGCACCACGCGGTACTCGAGTCAATTCCATTTCCTTCCCTGCATGTTTTGCACCATTTTCTGGCCAATAGACATGCAGGGAAGGCATTACAACTTCCTCCTGTGACGTTCCAGCCCTATCCCACCCCCCTGCAGTGAGTGGCTGGTGAGATCAAGTGACCGCCGAGTATTTAAATCAGTCCTCAGACACACGCTGGCAGAGATTAGGGAGGGTGCTGCTGGTGCTATAGTTAGTGTGTTGGCGTGTTCAAGAACCCCAACGGTCCTTCTTAGGGCCACATCTTACCGTGTGCACTACTGTTGTGGCTGCGGGGAGCAGTTTTCCACCAATTTTTTTTTTTCATCTTGGGCTCTGCAGACTATTGCGTTCTCAGTCTGCAGCTAATTATACAGAGTATAGGGGAAGTACTGGTGAGGCAGGGACAGTGCTAGTGTGGAATCCTGTGCATTACTGTTCTGGATGCTGTCAGTTCTAGTGGCTCACTATTAGCCAGCTTGGCCTTTCTGCGGGCAAGCGTATAATTTTTTCGGCCAACAGTGTGCGTTACAGTACCGCTGTGACCCTCCAAGTGCAGGCCAATAATTGCCTAATTTTTTACACTGCTGTGTGCATCCCGTCAACTTCACGCACAGCGTACGGCCACAGCCGCTGATAGAGGGAAAGACATATACATGCTATCTAGGCTGCTGTTTTTAAAAAAAAAAACTGAAAAAAAAATCCTCCTTACGGCTACCTGTCACCGTGTACATTACTGTTCTGGCTGCTGTGACTTGTAGTGGCTCACTATTAGCCAGCTTGGCCTTTCTGCAGGCAAGCGTATAATTTTTTCGGCCTACAGTGTGCGTTACAGTACCGCTGTGATCCTGCAAGTGCAGGCCAATAATTGTCCAAGTTTTTACATCGCTGTGTGCGTCCCGTCAACGTCACGCACAATGTACGGCCACAGCTGCTGATAGAGGGAAAGACATAATCACGCTATCTAGGCTGCTGTTTTTTTTTTAAAAAAACTGAAAAAAATCCTTTTTAGGGCTACCTGTCACCGTTTGCATTACTGTTCTGGCTGCTGTGACTTGTAGTGGCTCACTATTAGCCAGCTTGGCCTTTCTGCAGGCAAGCGTATAATTTTTTCGGCCTACAGTGTGCGTTACAGTACCACTGTGATCGTGCAAGTGCAGGCCAATAATTGTCCAAGTTTTTACATCGCTGTGTGCGTCCCGTCAACGTCACGCACAATGTACGGCCACAGCCGCTGATAGAGGGAAAGACATAATCACGCTATCTAGGCTATTGGCTCTTTCAAAAAGAAAAGCTGAAAAAAATCCTCCTTAGGCCTACCTGTCACCGTGTGCAGTTTTCTGCGTGGCTGCTGGGGGTTGTAGTGGCTCACTATTAGCCAGCTAGGCCTTGCTGCAGGCCAGTGTATAATTTTTTCGGCCTACAGTGTGCGTTACAGTACCGCTGTCAGCCTCCAAGTGCAGGCCAATAATTGCCTAATTTTTTACACCACTCTGTCTGCGGTATTCGAAAACACCATGCTGAGGGGTAGGGGTAGGCCTAGAGGACGTGGCCGTGGACGTGGGCGAGGACGCAGAGGTCCAAGTGTGGGTGTGGGCACAGGCCGAGTTCCTGGTCCAGGTGAATCGCAGCCGGCTGCAGCGGGATTAGGAGAGAGGCATGTTTCTGGGGTCCCCAGCTTCATATCACAATTTTGTGGTCCACGTGGTAGACCTTTATTACAAACAGAGCAGTGTGAGCAGGTCCTGTCGTGGATGGCAGACAATGCATCCAGCGATGTATCGACCACCCAGTCTTCTACGCCGTCCACTGCTGCAACTCTGAATCCTCTGGCTGCTGCTCCTCCTTCCTCCCAGCCTCCTCACTCCATGAAAATGACACATTCTGATGAGCAAGCAGACTCCCAGGAACTGTTCTCGGCCCCCTGCTTTGATTGGGAAAAAATGGTTCCTCTCCCACCTGAGGAGTTTGTCGTGACCGATGCCCAACCTTTGGAAAGCTCCCGGGGTCTGGGTGATGAGGCTGGGGACTTCCGGCAACTGTCTCAAGAGCTTTCAGTGGGTGAGGAGATCGATGATGATGAGACACAGTTGTCTATCCGTGAGGTAGTAGTAAGGGCAGTAAGTCCAAGGGAGAAGCGCACAGAGGATTCGGAGGAAGAACCGCTAGACAATGAGGTGACTGACCCCACCTGCTTCTCTCTGGCAAGTGCAGCAGCAGGACAGGTTGGAAGAGGAAGTGGGGTGGGCAGGGGTAGAGGCAGGGCCAGAGCGAAGACTCCCCCAACTGTTTCACAAAGCACTCACTCGTGCCATGCCACCCTGCAGAGGCCTAGGTCTTCAAAGGTGTGGATGTTTTTCAGTGAGAGCACGGACAACTGACGAACAGTGGTGTGCAGCCTGTGTTGCGCCAAGATCAGCCGGGGAGCCACCAGTACCAGCCTCACCACCACCAGCATGCGCAGGCATATGATGGCCAAGCACCCCACAAGGAGGGACAAAGGCCATTCACCGCCTCCAGGTCGCACCACTGCCTCTCCCCCTGTGCCCCAACCTGCCACTCAGATCCCACCCCGATCTCAGGACACAGGCACGAGCGCCCCGCGGCCTGCACCCACACCCTCACCTCTGCTGTCCTCGGCCCCATCAAGCAATATCTCTCAGCACGCTGTCCCGCTGTCGCTAGCGCAAGCGTTGGAGCGCAAGCGCAAATATGCCACCACGCATTCGCACGCTCAAGCTTTAAATGTGCGCATTGCCAAATTGATCAGGCTCGAGATGCTGCCGTACTGGCTTGTGGAAACAGAGGCTTTCAAAAACATGATGGCGGCGGCGGTCCCACGCTACTCGGTCCCCAGTCGCCACTATTTTTCTCGGTGTGCCGTCCCAGCCCTACACCAGCACGTCTGCCGCAACATCAATTATGCCCTCACAAACGCAGTTACTGGGAAGGTCCACTTAACCACGGACACGTGGACAAGTACTGGCGGGCAGGGCCACTATATCTCCCTGACGGCACATTGGGTGAATTTGGTGGAGGCTAGGACCGAGTCAGAGCCTGGGACTGCACACGTCCTACCCACACCCAGAATTGCGGGTCCTTCCTCGGTTCTGGTATCTGCGACGGTCTATGCCACCTCCTCTAAACCCTCTCCCTCCTCCTCCTCCTATGCAACCTCTACCTCTCAATTAAGAAATGTGAGCAGCGTGTCGCCAGCAGCCGGTGTCGCGCGGCGTGGCAGCACAGTGGTGGGCAAGTGTCAGCAGGCCATGCTGAAACTACTCAGCCTAGGTGACAAGAGGCACACGGTTCCCGAGCTGTTGCAGGGTCTGTCTGAGCAGACCGACCTCTGGCTTTCGCCGCTGAGCCTGCAACCGGGCATGGTCGTGTGTGACAACGGCCATAACCTGGTGGCGGCTCGGCAGCCTCACACACGTGCCATGCCTGGCCCACATCTTCAATCTGGTGGTTCAGCGGTTTCAGAAAAACTACCCGTGCTTGTCAGACCTGCTCGGCAAGGTGCGCCGCGTCTGCGCACATTTCCGCAAGTCCACCACGGACGCTGCCAACCTGCAACATCGGTTTAATCTGCCAGCGCACCGGCTGCTGTGCGACGTACCCACACAGTGGAATTCTACGCTCTACATGTTGGCCAGGCTGTATGAGCAGCGTACAGCAATAGTGGAATACCAACTCCAACATGGGCCGCGTAGAGGGAGTCAGCCTCCTCAATTCTTTACAGAAGAATGGGCCTGGATGGCAGACATCTGCCAGGATCTTGGAAACTTTGAGGAGTCTACCTAGATGGTGAGCGGCGATGCTGCAATCATTAGCGTCACCATTCCTCTGCTATGCCTGCTGAGAAATTCGCTGCAAAGCATAAAGGCTAAAGCTTTGCAGTCGGAACAGGAGACAGGGGAA